>NC_036869.1:7921002-7950861 GCF_002910315.2 Salvelinus sp. IW2-2015
GTCTCTCTCTCTCTCTCTTCTCTCTCTCTCTCTCTCTCTCTCTCTCCTCTCTCTCTCTCTCTCTTCTCTCCTTCTCTCTCCTCTCTCTTCTCTCCTCTCCTCTCTCTCCTCTCTCTCTCTCTCTTCCTCTTCCTCCTCCCCCATCCATCTTTCCATCTCTCTTTCCCTCTCTCTTTCTCTGTGTGAGTTCATCACTTCAAATATATCCTCTCTCATGACAGGGGAGGAAATGAGACACCATCCACCATCTAATAGGATAATCTCTCTCTCTCTCTCTCTCTCTCTCTCTTCTCTCTCCTCTCTCTCTCTCTCTCTTCTCTCTCTCTCTCTCTTCTCTTCTCTCTCCTCCTCCTCTTTCTCTCTCCTTACCATCCTTCTCTGTCTCTCCTCCTCACCTTCTCTCTTCTTTCTCTGCCTTTGTAGCCTCCTGAATTTCTCATACGTGCGTCTCGAACTGGATACTGAGTTAATGAAGTTCTCTGAGCTGGAGAAAGCAGGGAGAACGATTTTGCGGTTTGGAAAAAGAGAGAGGGAGCGCCGGGACATAGAGCAGGCAGGACGCGCGTCATCACGGAAGAAAGGCTTTGGACTATGCCATCTCAACTTCACAGCCTCCCTCGGCACTGCTTGTGTATTAGTGTGTGGTTGTTTGTTGTGTGTGTAACCGGAGAGCCCATCCAGCGCCTTTTACGTGAACTCTGCTAAGACTAATCACAAATATTTATTCTGGCTCCTGACCTCTCTCTTTCCTCTCTCTCTCTCTCTCTCTCTATCTCTGTATGTAGGCTGTGGCTCTAGGATCCTCAGGAGGCTGGTTGACTCTGTTTGAATCCCACTCCCTCCCATTACCCTGCACTCAGACAAAGGAATTATTTATAGTGAGGAAAACACACACACACACAGTTTTCCAATTTTACCTCTTACTTAGCTTAAACTCTGATGTAATTTCAGGGGCACTAAAACTGTAATCGCAGAACAGCCAGTTTGAAGATATAAGGTTATTCTCTATTTTACAGTCAACTAATTATCTACCTAGGGGAGAACAGTAGCATTAGGTCAGCAAGAGAATACTAGTTTGAATGATCCTCATCTGTTTCTCAGCCTGTCAGATAACTTGAGATAAGAAGTGACAGATTTCAGGTGTGATTTGATGGTAAAACAGATGGTTTTATCTCTTATTAGATAAGAGCTCATCTCTGGGTCACAAAACAGTCCTCCACTTCCACCTATTGTTCCCTTAGTAGTGCTGCTACGATGAATCCCAAAGGCATACCATATCCTTAGTAGAAGTTGTATCTCTTCAGGCATACCATATCCTTATTAGAAGTTGTATCTCTTCAGGCATACCATATCCTTAGTAGAAGTTGTATCTCTTCAGGCATACCATATCCTTAGTAGAAGTTGAATCTCTTGAAGGTTTTTTTTATATCCTGAAGAGTTGCAAGAGATCCACTCTGATATAGTTTATTTGATACATCTTGAACTGTAAGTGATTGGCTCATACAATTTCAGTAAGATAATTCCATTCAAATCAATTCCAAAAACGTTATATATCCCACACAGCTCAATTGTGCAGGCAGCAATGCAAATAAATAACAACATAAAAAAAATGTGAATTTGATACTGTATAAATAATCACAAACATCACTGAGGTAATAGTCCTGGTAATATCACAGCACTGCATCACATTTTCAAAACATTGGATGTATTCACTTTGTGATTACTACTGTTAATACAATATTTCATGATCAACAATCCCTAGAGGGAAAGCAATAATGAAACGATTCCTCAAGGAAAAGCAATATGAACAAAATCTTATCTACTGCCGTTAACAGGGTGAATGAGTACTGATCTGCTGTGTTTTAACAGTTGGATGGTGAGACCCCAGAGGGAAAACAACACACAAAGACCCCTATCACTGCCAATTAGCGGGTGTGTCAGCGTTTGTTGGCTAATAGGCTCTTTAGAAAGCCAACTGTCTATTATAGGACTCATTTACAGTAAGAGAGATCAGATAGAACTGATAACAAACCCTCCTGACCTCTGGGGAAAAGGTACGTTTGTTACCCTGAAAACAAAATGGCCACCTTCTTCATTGATGTCATTCACCACAACCAAGTCAAAGTTTGACATCCTTTTTAATGGCTAACTGCCACTGCTAACGGCTGTCAGAGCTGATTAAATACAGCTCCATCATTCTGAACAGAGAAGTGTGGTGAAAACGACGATGTGGTACGCAATGGCTGACAAAACAGAAGAGAAGCGAACAGAGAGAAGGTGAGGTGGAACCTCCTGGTTGTTTGGAGAATGGCTTGGAAGGCGGTCTTTCTCACAGCAGAGGAGCTGATTGTTTTCTAACGGGATTATTAACTCTTTTGTTACAGTAGGGATCACTTTAGTACTGCTGCTTATTAGGAGACATTAGCTTTGCTTTAATGGCCACACACACACACACAAGCACACGTAACAACACACACACACACACACACACACACACACACACACACACACACACACACACACACACACACACACACACACACACACACACACACACACACACACACACACACACACAACACACACACACACCACACCACACACAGAGGCAGGCACATGCTCACCACAGTATTATACTACGCTCTGCTATGGGACACCACAATTCTTAGTCCATTCAAAATAAGGCCACAGTAATCAACCTAAACACCACTATAACCCCAACCTTAAACTAACCCTAAACCTAACCTACCTAGCTCACTACACCGAAAACAAACCTATAAGCTCACACCCTAACAACTAATTCTAACCCCTCAACACTAATTCTTAACCCCTCTAACCCTAAACCCCTAGAAAAGCATTTGACCTTATGGGGACTAACAAAAACGTCCTCAGTTGGACTGATTTTTGTTAGTTTAGTTTTGTGGGGACTTCTCACAAGTATAGTTAAACATTTCGCGTGCACACAGAGAGACACACATATACAGAGAGAAAACACACAACACGACACACACACCACACACACACACACACACACACAAGAGGCACGCACATGCTCACACAGTATAATACTAACCTTCTTGGGACACACAATTCAGTCCCATTCAAAATCCTATTTTCCCTAACCCCCTAACCCTAACCCTAAACTAACCCTAAACCTAAACCTAACCCTAGCTCCTAACCCGAAACAAACCTAGCTCCTAACCCTAAAACTAATTTCTAACCCAACACTATTCTACCCTTAACCCTAAACCCCCTAGAAATAGCATTTGACCTTATGGGGACTAACAAAAACGTCCCTAGTTGGAACTGATTTTGTTAGTTTAGTTTTGTGGGGACTTCTCAAGTATAGTTAAACATTTCGCTGTGCACACAGAGAGACACACAATATACAGAGAGAACACACACACACACGCACACACACACACACACACACACACACAACACACACACACACACACACACCACACACACACACACACACACACACACACACACACACACACACACACACACACACACACACACAACACACACACACACCACACACACACAACACACACACACACACACACACACACACACACACACACACACACACACACACACAACACAACACCACAAACACAGTGCTTTAAAACGGAGCACTGATTGCTGTGTTCAAAGTTTAAATCTCTCTCCTTTGTTGTTCCCAGTAGGAGAGGGAATGATGCCGATATAATGCTGTAAAATACATACTTTAAAGGAGGAGACCCAGGGCTGTGTGTGTGGTGTGTGTGTGTGTGTGTGTGTGTGTGATGTGTGTGTGTGTGTGTGTGTGTGTGTGTTGTGTGTGTGTGTGTGTTTGTGTTGTTGTGTGTTGTGTGTGTGTGTGTTGTTGTGTTGTGTTGTTGCGTGTGCGTGTGTGTGACGATGAAAAAAGTGCCCTAAAGCAGAGGCTTTAAGCCTAAATGCAACAATGCTAACTTAAACCGGCACCTCGAAGAGACTTCCCAGTCTAAGCATTAGCACATCCTCTTCCCTTCTAAACCCCTCTCCATTACCTATCGACTAACAATACAGCTGGTTTGAGAAGAAGAAGAAGAAGAAGAAATGGTGTCAGGTAGCCTAGTGGTTGGACCAGTAACCAAAGGTAGCTGGTTCGAATCCCCGAGCCGACTAAGTGAAAAAATCGGTCGTTGTGCCCTTGAGCAAGGCACTTAACCCTAATTACTCCTGTAAGATGCTCTGGATAAGAGTGTCTGCTCATTAACTAAAATGTAAAATAGGTCTGACTGAGACTATCAAAAACAAAGTTTGTTTAAACTTCCATGCTTGGAAACAGTTAGTTTATATGTGACAATATATACATTTATAGATTCAAAATAGAACTACAAAAGTTAACACTAATCCCACCATAAACCTGAGCTATTGTCACTAGTCTATACAGTATTCATGATCTATTGAGCTAATATTCCCAATGTGGGTTGAATGAAGTGGCAGTCACCAGAGACCCAGGGGTAATGGCCAGGGTGCATGCCCCAGCTTTGAGCCTCTGTTCTGGGGGAGGAACAAAGAGAGTATCCCTTACAGGTTTGACCCCCAGCTACCTCCTACACCCAGCCTTAAGGGCAAAGGTCAGATCTATAGGGTCCCTATAGACCAGTGTCTAAAACAGGACTTAATCAGCTATTAACTACTGATAAAGAGGGGAGAGGGAGAGAGGAGAGAGAGATGTGAGGCAGGGGGGCAGAGAAGGACAGAGAAAGAAAAATATTACGGTGCATCAAATGTACGATGAACAGATTTAACTGTGCACTGACTGTATGCAGCATTTATGCATTTATCATGTGATTCTGCATACCAGAAAATAAAGTAGCATCACACAGCCTCCGAATAGGCCAACTGAAGGGGAGGAACTAATGGCCTACTGTCTGAGGCAGGATACATTAGACCATACTTCTATTATTCCACAGGCTTAGGAGCCAGAGCTGTCCCATATGGTTGTGCTTCCTGTTTTAAAGTTCTCATAACTTCCTGTTGGAGACTACAGGGCTCAAATCAAATCAAATCAAATCCAATTTCATTGGTCACATACACATGGTTAGCAGATGTTATTGCGAGTGTAGCGAAATGCTTATGCTTCTAGATCCGACAGTGCAGCAGTATCTAACAGGTAATATCTAACAATTCCACAACTAAATCTAATATCTAACAAATTCCACAAGAAAACCTAATACACACAATCTAGTAAAGGAATGGGATGAGAATATATAAGTATAAAATATATGGATGAGCAGTGACAGAGCTGCTAAGATGCAATAGATAGTAAAATATAGATAGTGAAGTACTGTACATATGAGATGAGTAATGCGAGATATGTAAACATTATTAAAGTGGCATTATTAAAGTGACTAGTGTTCCATTTATTAAAGTGGCCAATGATATCAAGTCTGCAGGTAGGCAGCCGCGTCTCTGTGCTAGTGGTGGCTGTTTAACATTCTGATGGCCTTGAGATAGAAGCTGTTTTTCAATCTCTCTGTCCCAGCTTTGATGCACCTGTACTGACCTTGCCTTCTGGATGGAAGCGGGGTGAACATGTGGTTATTGTCCTTGATGATCTTTTTTGCCTTCCTGTGACTTCGGGTGGTGTAGGTGTCCTGGAGGGCGCGTAGTTTGCCCCCCAGTAATGCGTTGTTCAGACTGCACCACCCTCTGCAGAGCCCTGCGGTTGTGAGCAGTGCAGTTGCCGTACCAGACGGTGATACAGCCCGACAGGATGCTCTCAATTGTGCACCTGTAAAAGTTTGTGAGAGTTTTCGGTGACAAGCCAATTTCTTTCCGCCTCCTGAGGTTGAAGAGGCGCTGTTGGGCCTTCTTCACCACACTGTCTGTGTGGGTGGACCATTTCAGTTTGTCGGTGATATGTACACCGAGGAACATAAAACTTTCCACCTTCTCCACTGCTGTCCCGTCAATGTGGATAGGGGGGTGCTCCCTTTGCTGTTTCCTGAAGTCCACAATCATCTCTTTTGTTTTGCTGACATTGAGTGAGAGGTTATTTTCCTGACACCACAGTCCGAGGGCCCTCACCTCCTCCCTAGAGGCTGTCTCGTCGTTGCAAACTTGATGATTGAGTTGGAGGCGTGCATGGCCACGCAGTTGTGGGTGAACAGTGAGTACAGGAGAGGGCTCAGAACGCACCCTTGTGGAGCCCCAGTGTTGAGGAACAGCGGGGTGGAGATGTTGTTACCTACCCTCACCACCTGGGGGCGGCCAGTCAGGAAGTCCAGGACCCAGTTGCACAGGGCGGGGTCGAGACCCAGGGTCTCGAGCTAAATGGTGTATTTGGAGGTTACTATGGTGTTGAATGCTGAGCTGTAGTCAACGAACAGCATTCTTACATAGGTATTCCTCTTGTCCAGATGAGATAGGGCAGTGTGCAGAGTGATGGCGATTGCATCGTCTGTGGACCTATTGGGACGGTAAGATAATTGGAGTGGGTCTAGGGTGACAGGTAGGGTGGAGGTGATATGATCCTTGACTAGTCTCTCAAGCACTTCATGATGACAGAAGTGAGTGTAATGGGGCGATAGTCATTTAGTTCAGTTACCTTAGCTTTCTTGGGAACAGGAACAATGGTGGCCATCTTGAATCATGTGGGAACAGCAGACTGGGATAAGGATTGATTGAATATGTCCGTAAATACACCAGCCAGCTGGTCTGTGCATTCTCTGAGGACGCGGCTAGTGATGCCGTCTGGGCCGGCAGCCTTGCGAGGGTTAACACATTTAAATGTTTTACTCACGTCAGCCACGGAGAAGGAAAGCCCACAGTCTTTGGTAGCGGGCCGTGTCGGTGGCACTGTATTGTCCTCAAAGCACGCAAAGAAGTTGTTTAATTTGTATGGGCGCAAGACGTCGATGTCCGTGACGGGGCTGGTTTTCTTTTTGTAATCTGTGATTGTCTGTAGACCCTGCCACATACGTCTCGTATTTGAGCCGTTGAATTGCGACTCCACATTGTCTCTATACTGACGCTTTGCTTGTTTAATTGCCTTACGGAGGGAATAACTACACTGTTTGTATTTGGCCATGTTTCCAGTCACCTTGCCATGATTAAATGCGGTGGTACGTGCTTTCAGTTTTGCGAAAATGCTGCCATCAATCTACGGTTTCTGGTTAGGGAAGGTTTTAATAGTTACAGTGGGTACACCATCTCCTATACACTTCCTTATAAACTCGCTCACCGAGTCAGCGTATACGTCAATGTTATTGTCTGAGGCTACCCGGAACATATCCCAGTCCTCATGATCGAAGCAATCTTGAAGCGTGGAATCCGATTGGTTCAGACCAGCGTTGGATAGACTTAAGCATGGGTGCTTCGTGTTTTAGTTTCTGCCTATAGGAGGGGAGCAACAAGATGGAGTCATGGTCAGATTTGCCAAAAGGAGGGCGTTGTATGCATCGCGGAAGTTAGAGTAGCAGTGGTTGGGTGTGTTACTTGCTCATGTACTGCAATCGATATGCTGATAGAATTTAGGTAGCCTTGTTCTCAGATTAGCTTTGTTAAAATCCCCAACTACAATAAATGCAGCCTCAGGATATATTGTTTCCAGTTTGCATAAAGTCCAGTGAAGTTCCTTGATGGCCGTCTTGGTATCCGCTTGCAGGGGGATATACACGGCTGTGACGATAACCAAGGAGAGTTCTCTTGGGAGATAATACGGTCAGCATTTGATTGTGAGGAATTCTAGGTCAGGTGGACAAAAGTACTTGAGTTCTTGTGTGTTGTTACAATTTCACCATGAGTCGTTAATCTTGAAACATACACCCCCGCCCTTCTTCTTACCAGAGAGATGCTTGTTCCTGTCAGCGCGATATGCTGAAAATCCCATTGGCTGTACGGACTCTGACAGCACTCCGTGAAACAGAGTATGTTACAATCCCGGATATCTCTTTGGAATGCAACTCTTTCCCTAGTTTCGTTGACTTTGTTAACTAGGGACTGGACATTAGCGAGTAATATACTCAGAAGCGGTGGGTGGTATGCGTGCATCTGAAGCCTCACTAGAAGTCCGCTCCAGCACCTTCTCCTCCGACGGCGTTGTTTTGGGTCAGCCTCTGGAATCAGTTCAAATGCCCTGGGGGGTGCAGACTAAGGATCCGCTTTGGGAAAGTCGTATTCCTGGACGTATTCCTGGTTGTAGTGCTGGTTGTGCTGGTAAGTTGACGTCTCTCTGATATCCAATAGTTCTTCCCGGCTGTATGTAATAACACTTAAGGTTTTCTGGGCTGCACTGTAAGAAATAATACACAAAAAGACAAAACACTGCACAGTTTCCTAAGGACTTGGAGCGAAGCTGCCATCTCTATCGGCGCCATCTTGCTCTGGCCCAGGATATTCTGACCCACCCTTCTGGCTGAATGGATAGATTAGAACAGCAGTAGACCAGGTTTGGACTTCTCAAGTTTTCCACGGCTGGTTTACGTTGGTTTACGTTTCTTTGATGGTATGCACATCTTACAGAGTGAGGCTATAAATAGTGGTCATTCTAGACATAAGATTTTTTTAACGCTGTTGCTTTAATATAATGCATACTTATCTGTCATCTCCTCTCAATTTCAAGAACAGGAATTTTTCAATCAATGACAAAGTTTAGCTCTGTCGTGACCCACTCTCTCACTGTTATACCTAGACCACTAGTTTAGTGCAAAGTCAATGACAACATAGCTTTTAGAATGAGCTGACAGAACTAGACAACTCTTTTTTGTTGTTAAATTGTAATAAAAAAAATCATAGAACTGAACATTCTTAGTCAGCGGGATGAGTCATATTCTCAAGTCGAAACAAATTCCTGTAATTCCTTACAGTGCAGTTTAGTTGAGAATCAATGGCATAGTGAAGGTTTGAAGGATGCATTCCAAAACAACAGTAAACAGTTAAACAGTTAACCCACTTAGCAGTTCTGGGATTTCTTTAACCCTATCAGGGTGAGATATGACATAGTCTGACTAGTCTAGTCTAGTTCATTATGAGTCTGTTGTCTCCTCTCTGTCATAGTTTACTCAGCTTGTAGAGTTTGCACACCCCTCTCTCTGTTTAACATCCACAAATAGTGGACAGTCTGTGTGACTGTGCACGTGCAATGGTGTGTTTTTAGTCTCTGCCTTTTTAACTTTGAACTATTAAATAATACACACAAACACACATATGGACGCACGTGTAAACAGACACGCACACGTACGCACAAACGCACACACGTACAGGAACACAAATACATACAGGAACACATACACACATACACAAAGACACACACGCGCACAAAATAATGACTCTTAATCATTGCGACCAGCAGCAATCTCTCTGCCCTTGTCAATATTACTCCAACAGTTCAACTCTAGGTGCAATTAAAACTCGAACCCTTTGTTTTTTCACACAACACATCCTGTCAACCAAGTCAAGTAAACATTAGACCAGAGGATATGTCCTTATTAGCTGTTCCTAACCCCTATCTACTCTTACTGATTAAACACACATCTCCAGGCTCAACACTTGCTCTTTCTCTCCACCACACAAAGATTGGATAGAGTACGACAGAAAGAGGAGGAGGTGGAATAGTTTTTTTACTTAATTTTTTTTTGTTATTTTGGGGTTAACCTAGGAGTCAGAGTTACTGACGTCTTAGTGGAGAGTTGAAGAGGGTCACAGCTCTCTAACCCTGCAGTGTGTGTTGGTCTGTGTGTGTGAGTGTGCTGCATGTGTGGTGTGTGTGTGTGTTGTGTGTGTGGTGTGTGTGTGTGTGTGTGTGGTGTGGTGTGTGTGTGTGTGTGTGTGTGTGTGTGGTGTTGTGTGTGTGTGTGTGCGTGCGTGCGTGCGTGCGTGCGTGCTGCGCGTGCGTCGTGCGTGCGTGCGTGCGTGCGTCTCCTGCCTGCAGTAATGTGGTGGGCGACGACAGATCACTTCATATTTTAGACACGCAGGGAGGAGGCCAATTACTTAAAACCATGACAGATTGTCTCAGCATAACACTCACCCTCTATTCTATTTTTTTCTCTCTCTCTCTCTCGCTCTCTCGTTCTCTCTCTCGCTCCCTCTTCAGTGCTAATGACTTCCTCTTTGCAGTATACTAGTTGTGTGTTGTGTGTGGGTGTGTGTGTTGTGTGTTGTGTGTGTGTTGTTGTGTGTGTGTGTGTTGTGTGTGTGTGTGTGTGTGTGTGTGTGTGTGTGTGTGTGTTGGTGTGTGTGTGTGCTTGGGCACGGGGGTGACAGTACCATTTTCCGTTGGTGGTTGCTGTGCCCCTTGCCCTGCCCAGCTGGTGACTTGTGGTAATGGGAGAGGACTTCCTTATCTTCCTCTCCCTCCTTCCTGATTAGTATGCTACTGACAAACACACACGCACACGCACACGCACGCACGCAACAACACACCACACAACCCACCACAAACACACACACCACACACACACACACACCACACACACACACACACACAACACCACCACACACACACACCACACACACACACCACACACACACACACCACAACACACAGCACACAACACAAACACAACACCAAACACACACTCACACACACACACGCTGTCACAGAGAGAGGGAATTCTGTTTGAGGGTTTAGTCTGCCACCAGCAGTCCAGAGGGGAGAGGAATATTCACAGTGTGAAGTGAGAGCGCTTTTTCATGGGTTTGGCTTTGGGTAGGTTAGATTACTCTGTACGGTAGGGGATGGAGTGTGTGGTGTTCTGCTTGTGTGTGTGTGTGTGTGGTGTGTGTGTGTGTGGTTGTGTTGTGTGTGTGTGTGTGTGTGTGTGTGTGTGTGTGTGTGTGTGTGTGTGTGGTGTGTGTGTGTGTGTGTGTGTGTGGTGTGTGTGTATTGTTGCTGTGTGTCATATACAGCGCCTTCAGAAAGTATTCAACACCCTTGACTTTTTCAATTTGTTGTTTTACAAAGTGGGATTCAAATGTTATTTACTTATAATTTTTGTCAACGATCTAAAACTATAATCTTTTTATTTTTTATTAATGTAAAATAAGTAATTCTAACCCCTGAGTCATACATCGTTTTGAAATCACCTTTGCAGTGATATCACAGTCTTTCTGGCTAAGTTCTCTAAGAGCTTTGAAACCTGGATTGTACAATATTTGCCCATTATTCTTTCACAATATTGGCAATTAATTTTCAAGCTATCTCAAGTTGATTGTTGAATCATTGCTAGACAGCGCATTTTCAAGTCTTGCCATAGATTTGAAGTTCGATTTAAGTCCAAACTGTAACTAGGCCACTCAGCGACATTTAATGTCGTCCTTGGTAAACAACAGTGTATATTTGGCCTTGTCTTTTAGTAGATTGCCGTAATGGAAAGGTGAATTTGTCTCCCAGTTGTCTGTTGGAAAATAGGTTTCCTCAGTAGTTTGCCTGTGCTTGAGCTCTTATTCCCTGGTCTCTAAATAATGAATTACATAAGTCCTAGCATTACCCACAATCTCTCATTGTATTTATGAGTAGTATTCTACACCATAATTACTGCCTCGTTGAGCCTGTCGCAACGCCATCGCTCATACCACTATATTTATATGATGGCCTATTCAAGGCTATTCATCCCTTTACAGTGTTGTGTACTGGGTTTTACAAGGTCGTTGTGTGAATGTGTTGTTACTTGTTAGATTTTACTGCATAGTCGGAACTAGAAGCACAAGCATTTCACTACACTCGCATTAACATCTGCTAACCATGTGTATGTGACCAATACAATTTGATTTGATTATCAGTTATCTCCTATCACAGCCATTAAACTCTGTAACTGTTTTAAAATCACCATTGGCCTCCTGTTGAAATCCCTGATTAGTTTCCTTCCTCTCCAGCAACTGAGTTAGGAAAGACCCCTGTATCTTTGTAGTGATTGGGTGTATTGATACACCATCCAAAGTGTAATTAATTACTGCACCATGCTCAAAGGGATATTCAATGTGCCCTTCTTTGCGAACCATTGGAAAAGCTCCCTGGTCTTTGTGGTTGAATCTGTGTGTCACGCCCAGACCATAGATTGCTTTGTATGTTTCTATGTTTTGTTTGGTCAGGGTGTGATGTGGTATGGTTCCCAATCAGAGGCAGGTGTCAGTCGTTGTCTCTGATTGGGAGCCATATTTAGGTAGCCTGTTTTTCTTTGTGTTTTGTGGGTGGTTGTTTCCTGTGTCTGTGTTATCACCATACGGGACTGTTTCGTTTTCGTTTTCTATTTCACTGTGTTATTTTGGTATTTCTTAGTGTTCAGTTAATAAACCGAATATGGACACTTACCACGCTGCGTATTGGTCCGACATATCTTCTCATTCCAACGACGAGCGTTACACTGTGCTTGAAATTCACTACTCGACTGAGGGACCTTAAAGATCATTTTATGTGTGGGGTACAGAGATGGGGTAGTCATTTAAAAATCCCGTTAAAGACTATTATTGCACACAGAGTGAGTCCATGCAACTTATTATCTGACTTATTAAGTAAATGTTTTACTCCTGAAATTATTTAGACTTGTCATAACAAAGGGGTTGAATACTTATTGACTCAAGACATTTCAGATGTTCATTTTTTATTAATTTGTAAACATTTCTAAAAACATAATTACACGTTGACATTATGGGGTATTGTGTGCAGATCAGTGACATAAAATCGATTTTGTATTTATTTATTCAGGCTGTAACACAACAAATTGTGGAAAAAGTCAAGGGGTGTGAATACTTAAAATGTAAAATACTTGTGTGTGTCAGTCTTAATCTCTCATCAGCTATATGAAGATAGGAGGCAGCTATACAGCCATACAGTATGTCACTATTAATGACAGCATTGAATAAGATACATTATCACTTAACCACTCACGTTCACTATATATATACAGTACCTCTCTCTCTCCCTCTCTCTCTCTCTCTCTCTTTCTCTCTCTCTCTATCTCTCTACATATACATCTCTATTTATCTACCTCTCTCTCCTTCTCTAAAACTCAATTGATCTACCTCTCTCTCCTTCTCTAAACCTCAATTGATCTACCTCTCCTTCTCTAAACCTCAATTTATCTACCTCTCTCTCCTTCTCTAAACCTTCATTTATCTACCTCTCTCGCTTTCTCTAAACCTCAATTTATCTACCTCTCTCCTTCTCTAAACCTCAATTTATCTACCTCTCTCCTTCTCTAAACCTCAATTTATCTACCTCTCTCTCCTTCTCTAAACCTCAATTTATCTACCTCTCTCTCCTTCTCTAAACCTCAATTTATCTACCTCTCTCTCCTTCTCTAAAACTCAATTTATCTACCTCTCTCTCCTTCTCTAAACCTCAATTTATCTACCTCTCTCTCCTTCTCTAAACCTCTATTTATCTACCGTCTCTCTCCTTCTTCTAAACCTCTATTTATCTACCTCTTCTGCCTTCTCTAAACCCTATTCCTTCTTAAGTTCTAACTCTCTCTCCTTCTCTAAACTCTATTTATCTACCTCTTCTCTCTCTTCTCTAAAACTCTCATATTACTTCTATTCTCTAAACTCTTTACTTCTCTTCCTTCTCTAACCTCTATTTATCTACCTCTCTTCTTCTCTAACTTTATTTATTTACTCTCTCTCCTTCTTCTAAAACCTCTATTTAATCTACTCTCTCTCCTTCTCTAAACATCTATTTTAAATCTACCTCTCTCTCTTCTCTAAACTCAATTTTATCTATTCTCTCTAACCTCTATTTACTCCTCTCTTCCTTCTCTAAGCCATCTATTTATCTACCATCTCTCTCCTTCTCTAACTCTATTTATCTCTCTCTACTTCTCTATTCCTCAACTCTCTATATACACTACCGGTTCAGAAAGTTTGATGTCTTAGAAACGTCCTTGATTTGAAAGAAAAGCAATTTTGTTTTCCATTAAAATAACATAAAATTTATCAGAAATGGCGGTGTAGACATTGTTATATGTTGCAAATGACGTATTGTAAGCTGGAAACGGTGATTTTAATGGATATTCGGACAGTTTGACAGTCGGAAGTTTAATACATACACCTTAGCCAAATACTTTAAACTCATTTATCACAATTCCTTGACATTTAATCTAGTAAAAATCCCTGTCTTAGGTCCGTTAGTACCACTTTCTTTTACAGAATGTGAATGTCAGAATAATAGTTAGAGAATTATTTAATTTCAGCTTTAATTTCTTTCATCACATTCTAGTGGGTAGAAGTTTACCATACATCAATTAGTATTTGGTAGGCATTGGCTTTAAATTGTTTACTTGGGTCTGTAGTGTCTAAGGGAAGGAGAACAAAACGCCGCGTGGTAAAGTTGTTCATGCCTTTTATGAGAAGTGGAACACTATGACAAAAATAACAAAAGTGATAAACGAAAATCGAACAACACGAAACAGTTCTGTCTGGTACAGACACAAAGACAGAAAACACCTACCCACCAAACACAGGTGGGAAAAGGCTGGAGCGCGACCTAAGTATGGTTCTCAATCAGAGACAACGATAGACAGCTGCCTCTGATTGAGAACCACACCCGGCCACACACACAGAAATAAATAACATAGAACACAAAACATAGAATGCCCACCCCAACTCACGCCCCGACCAAACCAAAATAGAGACATAAAAAGGATCTCTAAGGTCAGGGCATGACAGTACCCCCCCCCACCCCCCAAAGGTGCGGACACCGGCCGCAAAACCTAAACCTATAAGGGAGGGTCAGGGTGGGCATTTATCCGCGGTGGCGGCTCTGGTGCGGGACGTGGACCCCGCTCCACCTTAGGCTTGGCCCACTTAGGTGGCGCCTCTGGAGCGGGGACCCTCACCGCCGATACTGGACTGGGAACCCTCGCAGCGGGCCCCGGACAGGAGGGCGACTCCGGCCGCTCCGGACAGGAGGGCGACTCCGGCAGCTCCGGACAGGAGGGCGACTCCGGCAGCTCCGGACAGGAGGGTGACTCCGGCAGCTCCGGACAGGAGGGCGACTCCGGCAGCTCCGGGCTGGAGCGCGACTCAGACAGCTCAGGGCTGGAGGACGACTCCGGCAGCTCCGGGCTGGAGGGCGACTCCGGCAGCTCCGGGCTGGAGGGCGACTCCGGCAGCTCAGGGCTGGAGGGCGACTCTGGCAGCTCCGGGCTGGAGGGCGAGTCTGGCAGCTCCAGGCTGGAGGGCGTCGCTGGAGGGTCCGGACTGGAGGAAAACTCTGGAGGGAGGAGACGCAGAGACAGCCTAGTGTGTGGGGCTGCCACAGGGCCCACCAGGCTGGGGAGACCTACAAGAGGCCTGGTGCGCAGAGGAGGCACCGGATGAACCGGGCTGTGGGGGAGCACTGGAGCTCTGGTGCGCAGCCTTGGCACCACTCCTCCAGGCTGAATGCCCACTTTAGCCCGGCCCCTCCAGAGTGCAGGCACAGTCGAACGGGCTGTGGGGGGAGCACTGGAGATCTGTGCTCAATGCTCGCCCTCTCCATTTAGGCTCAATGCCCACTTCGCCCGGCACGGGCAGAGCGAGGCATAGGAGCGGAATGAACCCTCCCAACGCCCGCGGAGACACAGTACGCAGAGCCGGCGCGCAGGATACCCTTGGCCGAAACGGGCACCGGAGACCAAACATGCTGAGGCTGGCACAATCGCCCTGGCTGGATGCACAATCTTGCCATGGCACTTGCCGGGGGGGCTGGCCTATTAGCGCTCCGGTGCTATGAGCGCGCACTGGCGACACCGGTGCGCTTCATCACCCATAACACAACGGTGCCTGACCAGTACACGCTTGCTTCCGGTATAGCACGGGGAGTTGGCCTCAGGTCATCGGCCTGTACTCGCCAATCTCCCCCGTGTGCCCCCCCCCCCCCCCCCCCCCCCAAAAAAAAATGGGGGGCTGCCTCTCGTTGCCTGTGCGCTGCCTTGCCTCAATATTGCCGCCCCTCAGCTTTCGCTGCCTCTACGCTCCTCCTTCGGGCGGCGATTAATCCCCAGCCTGTTCTCCAGGTCCGTGTCCGATCCAATATCTCCCCCCAGTCCAGGAGTCCTGACCCTCTGCTCATCGATACACGCTAGCTTGGTCCTTTGGTTGGTGGGTAGTTCTGTAACGATCGTCTAAGGGAGGAGACCAAAACGCAGCGTGGTTAAGTGTTCATGAGAAGTTTCATGAGAAGTGAACACTATGACAAAAATAACAGAGGTGATAAAGAAAAATCGAACAACACGAAAAAGTCTGTCTGGTTAGGCAGACAACAAGACAGAAAACACCTAACCGCACCAAACACAGGTGGAAAGGCTACCTAAGTATGGGTTCTTCAATCAGGAGACAAACGATAGACAGCTGCCTCTGATTGAGAAACCACACCCGGCCACAACACACAGAAATATTAAAAATAGAACACAAACATAGAATGCCCACCCCAACTCACGCCCCGACCAAACCAAAATAGAGACATAAAAAAGGATCTCTAGGTCAGGGCGTGAACAGGTCAAACCGTCTCGGTAGCCTCACAAGCTTCCCACAATAAGTTGGTTTGAATTTTGGCCCAATTCCCTCCTCACAGAGCTGTGTAACTGAGTCAGGTTTGTAGGCTCCTTGCTCGCGCACGCTTTTTCAGTTCTGCCCACATATTTTCTATAGGATTGAGGTCAGGGCTTTTGATGGCCACTCCAATACCTTGAACTTTGTTGTTCCTTAAGCCATTTTTGCCCAACTTTGGGAAGTGTGCTTGGGGTGCATTGTTCCATTTGGAAGACCCATTTGGCGACCAGCTTTAACTTCCTGACTGATGTCTTGAGATTGTTGCTCATATATCCAATATTTCCGCCTCCTCATGATGCCATATTACAGTCCCTCCTGCAGCAAAGCACCCCCACAAACATGATGCTGCCACGTCCCGTGCTTCACGGTGTGAGAGGTATCTCGCTTGCAAGGCCTCCCCCTTTTTCTCCAAACATAATGAATGGTCATATGGCCAAACAGTTCTATTTTTGTTTCATCAGACCAGAGGAACATTTCTACAAAAGTATGATGTTTTGTCCCCATGTGCAGTTGCAAACTGTAGGTCTGGCTTTTTTATGGCGGTTTTGGAGCAGTGCTTCTTCCTTGCTGAGCGGCCTTTCAGGTTATGTCGATATAGGACTCGTTTTACTGTGGATATAGATACTTTTGTACCCGTTTCCTCCAGCATCTTCACAGAGTCCTTTGCTGTTGTTCTGGGATTGATTTGCACTTTTCGCACCAAAGTACGTTCATCTCTAGGAGACAGAACGCGTCTCCTTCCTGAGCGGTATGACGGCTGCGTGGTCCCATGGTGTTTATACTTGCATACTATTGTTTGTACAGATGAACGTGGTACCTTCAGGCGTTTGGAAATTGCTCCCAAAGATGAACCAGACTTGTGGAGGTCTACAATTTTCTTCTGAGGTCTTGGCTGATTTCTTCTGATTTTCCCATGATGTCAAGCAAAGAGGCACTRAGTTTGAAGGTAGGCCTTGAAATACATCCACAGGTACACCTCCAATTGACTCAAATGATGTCAATTAGCCTATCAAAAGCTTCTAAAGCCATGACAGAATTTTCTGGAATTTTCCAAGTTGTTTGAAGGCACAGTCAACTTAGTGTATGTAAACTTCTGACCCACTGGAATTGTGATATGTCCTAACCGACTTTCCAAAACTATAGTTTGTTAACAAGAAATTTGTTGAGTGGTTGATAAACAAGCTTTAATGACACCAACCTAAGTGTATGTAAACTTCCGACTTCAACTGTACATAGGCGTACAGAGGCCTATTATCAGCGACTGTCACTCCTGTGTTCCAATGGCACATTGTGTTAGCTAATCCAAGTTTATCATTGTAAAAGGATAATTGATCATTAAAAAACGCTTTTGCAATTATGTTGGCACAGCTGAAAACTGCTGTCCTGAATAAAGAAGCAATAAAACTGTCCTTCTTTAGACTAGTTGAGTATCTGGAGCATCAGCATTTGTGGGTTCGAATACAGGCTCAAAATGGCCAGAAACAAAAAACTTTCTTCTGAAACTCGTCAGTCTATTCTTGTTCTGAGAAATGAAGGATATTCCATGCAAGAAATTTCCAAAGCTTTGTACTACTCGCCTCACAGAACAGCACAAACTGGCTCTAACCAGAATAGAAAGAGGAGTGGGAAGCCCCGGTGCACAACTGAGCAAGAGGACAAGTACATTAGGATGTCTAGTTTAAGAAGTCCTCAACTGGCAGCTTCATTAAATAGTATCCGCAAAACACCAGTCTCAATTCAGGACTTGTGAGGCATCTGTTTCTCAAACTAGACACTCTAATGTACGTGTCCTCTTGCTCAGATATGCACCGGGGCCTCCCTCTCCTCTTTCTATTCTGGTTAGAGCCAGTTTGCTCTGTTCTGTGAAGGGAGTAGTACACAGTGTTGTAAGAGATCTTCAGTTTCTTGCCAATTTCTCACATGGAATAGCATTCAATCTCAGAACAAGAATAGACTGACGAGTTTCAGAAGAAAGTTCTTTGTTTCTGGCCATTTTGAGCCTGTAATCGAACCCACAAATGCTGATGCTCCAGATAGTCAACTAGTCTAAAGTAGGACAGTTGTATTGCTTCTTAATATAGGACAAACGTTTTCAGCTGTGCTAACATAATTGCAAAAGGGTTTTCTAATGATCAATTAGCCTTTTAAAATGATAAACTTGGATTAGCTAACACAACGTGCCATTGGAACACAGGAGTGATGGTTGCTGATAATGGGCCTCTTTACGCCTATGTAGATATTGCATAAAAAATCTGCCTTTTCCAGCTACAATAGTCATTTACAACATTAACAATCTCTACACTGTATTTCTGATCAATTTGATGATATTTTAATGGACAAAAAAATAGCTTTTCTTTAAAAAAAAAATGACATTTCTAAGTGACCCCAAACTTTGAACGGTAGTTTATATACCTCTCATTTGTCTACCTCTCACTCTCTCTCTCTCTCTCTAGTGCTCTCTCTCCAACTCTCTCTCTATATATAACTCTCTCTCTCTATATATCTCTCTCTATATATAACTCTCTCTCTCTCTCAATGTTTACATTGCCAAAGCAAGTGAAATAGATAATAAGCAAAAGTCTCTCTCTCTCTCTACTCTACTCGTCTTGTCTCACCATGTCTCGCCTGCGTCTCATCTGGGGCTCTGATGGGGAGTGACTCTTTCTTTACCCATCTGATTGAAGACAGAAGGACTCCCTCTATCTCTCCTTCTCAGACCCCCCTCTCTCTATCCTTCTCATCCCCCTTCTTAATCTAACAAACACAGGGCCAGTCTCTCTCTCTCTCCCCCGCCATTGTAATGCATCCCAACACATACTGTTACCCTCCCCTGTCTTTCCCTCTCTTTTCTCTCTCCCTCCTTCAGAGCATAGAATCATTTAATTACCGCTCCAAGCTGTGTTGGCAGGCTGTTGAATGCCTTCCTCTCACAGACTGTAGGAAACAATTTACCCTGAGACACACACACACACACACACACACACACACACAAACACATACACATACACACACACCAACACATAGACATACACATACACGTACACACACACACACTCAATCAAACACAAACACACACACACACACTTTCACTCTCTTAAAGGGGATTACGGTGGCAGGTTTTTCTTTTTTTAGTAATATTTTCTTTTATTTATTTTTAGACAACTTAACATACATACATTTCAACAAACATTAATGACATCACAGTTGCTCAGACCCATCCCCCCGTATCTACACCCAATGCTGTTTCTAATACTTGCAAGACTCTGCCTCATATGACTTGAGATTGTGTTATGTTGATTCTGTCTGTAGCCCCCGCAACAAAATCTATATTTAAATAATAAAGCATTTGATTCTTCCATTCTCATAACATTGGAGTATCATTTGACTTCCAGTATTTAAGCAATAGCTTCTTCAATATAGGTGACAAAAATAATATTGTCCTACCCACTGGGTATCTCACCGCACATTCATATGCAAATAGACGTATTAAAAGTACCTTTACATTGGAAATCTTCTGACGGACAGCTTTCTAACTCTGCCCATAACTTTTCAACTTTATCGCACTCCCAGAAGGGATGAATTATGGAGTCCTTGTTGGTTTTACACTACAGACTCTGGGTGGCAGGTCTTTCCAGAGTTCACAGAATTCCCTCTCCTCATCGGAGCCCTGGGAATAACAACACACGGATTAGCCTACCACTTTATCCCATTAACAGAGGGGCTGGAGGGTAGGAAGGATGTATGGTATTTGAGAGAGAGAGAGAGAGTAGAGTGTGTGTGTGTGTGTTGTGTGTGTGTGTGTGGTGTGTGTGTGGTTGTGTGTGTGGTGTGTGGTGTGTGTGTGTGTGTGTGTGTGTGTGTGTGTGTGTGTGTGTGTCTGACCCACTCTAACACTGACAGGCCAGGATACCACACTGTGTCTTTGTCTAAACCATGGAAGTCATCGATCACCTTGTAATGAAAGAGTTAAATTCTATCACAATTTACAGCCACAACATCGCCTTTTCTTTCTCTCTTTCTCTCTTTCTCACCCTGCAGCATTTTGAAAGGTTTCCCTCTTTTCTCTCCCTTTACTACAGAAACACAGACAATACATGATGGACCACTCATTTATCTCACTGCTTTTCAGTTGTTCAACCTCTTTTCTTATCCCTCCTTCTTTTGTTTTTGCTCTTTCTCTTTTTTTGTTTTCTTCTCTCATTGTGATTGTCCTCCCTATAGGGTTGAAGGTATTCATCAAGTGGGCGTGGCCTAATTAATGACCTCCTACTGCTGTTGTAATGGGCTGTTAAATACAAACTGCTTTACAACGTCTAATCATTACATTATCAACACACACCACGCACGCACGCACGCAAACACACACGCACGCACACACACGCACACGCATGCACGCATGCGCACACACACGCACACGCACGGACGCACACGCATGCCCATGCATGCAAACACACACGCCACAGGGTCAGTCCTTTAGTTCTTTACACACATTGGATGAATAACAGTCCATTGAACAGGACTATATCAGTCCAGCTCTGTAGCTGGTCCAACAGGCCATTGTCTGCTGGTGAGAGGGAAGTCACCAATCTGTAGCAGTAGTAACACTTCATATGATGTGATGGATGGACAGAGAAAAGAGAGAGGGTGAGAGAGAAAAGAGAGAGGGTGAGAGAGAAAAGAGAGAGGTGTGAGAGAGAGAGAAAAGAGAGAGGGTGAGAGAGAAAAGAGAGAGGGTGAGAGAGAAAAGAAGAGGGTGAAGAGAGAAAAGAGAGAGGAGTAGAGAGAGAGTGTGAAAGGAGCTGGACATGTATAGGTTGTTTTATAAGGCACAGTAGTTCATGTGTAGGTTGTGCGACAAGTCTGTGTGGGTGCATTCGTGCGTGCAGTGTGTGTGCGTGAGAGTGCATGTGTGTGTGTCAGCAGAATAGAGGTCAACAGTGCCCTCCTTCACTTTCATCACCTCATCATTAGTGTTCCACAGTCTGAAGACAGACTGGAGGGAAAAAGAGAAGAGAGGGAGGGTGCTTGAAGAAAGAAAGAGAGAGAGGAGGGAGAGAGAGAGAGAGAAATGGAAGGGGTGGGAGAGAGAGGGATACAAAGAGGGAGAAAGAGTGTGGCAGAGAAAGGGAAAGAAGAGAGTGAGAGACGAGGGACAGGACAGAGAGCGAGCGAGAGAAAGAGAATGGGGGAGAGAGAGAGAGAGAGAGAGAGAGAGAGAGAGAGAGAGAGAGAGAAGAAGAGAGAGAGAGAGAGAGAGAGAGAGAGAGAGAGAGAGAGAGAGAGAGAGAGAGAGAGAGAGAGAGAGAGAGAGAGAGAGAGAGAGAGAATGGAGAGGACGTGCACTTCAATATTCTCAGCTAGAGCATTGGCCAGCTGGTAAAGAGGGTTGAACCTGACTCCTCTAGTATGCTTGCCTAAAGTCAATGATCTACAAACACGCAGAAGCAATTCCCCATGACAGTGCCATGATGGATTAGCTATGTTAATTCAGCCATTACAAACACAAACATCCAATCAGTGCAGTATGGTAAAGCCATCCACTACTAACATAGGAGCAGTATGGTTTAGATATCTACCGTGGAGCTATCACTACGTGGAACAAGAAGGCAGAGAACAAACAGCGTGGGTTACTATGCATGAGACTTCTACCGTCTTTTGGGGTTTAGGTCATGTTACCTGTCTGACAAATGTTTCTAAAAGCACTATACAATATTATTTCATTGATTGATATGTTTTCTGGGTTGCAGAGCTGTTGGTTTTGTGTGTATGTGTGTGTGTGTGCACGCCTGCATGGGAATCAGAGAGATATGGACCAGAGAAGGTGAGAGTGGGGGATAGATATCTCTTTATGCAACCTCATTAAATTGAACCATATTATGAATTGAAAACATCTGTGAAATAGAACGATCTGGTTCATTCAAATCAACCCAGTACCCTGACCTCCTGTCTATTAAAACAAGAAGGCAAATAAACCACAAACAAAAAAGGCAGATAAATGATGCTCATTCACACAAACAATACAATATGTACAATTCTCCAGCGTTTCAATGAATGCAATTCATATTACGTAAGACAAACAATAATAGGAAGTCAATGCATTGTTTATCAGTTCATTCTTTTATATGTTTATCTGTCGTTCCAACGAGCCAGTAGCGCGTGTTTTCTCCTCTGAATCTGCCCCTTGTTATATATGTCTATCTATCTATCTATCTATTCAATTCAATTCAATTCAATTCAAGGGGCTTTTATGGCATGGGAACATGTGTTAACATTGCCAAAGCAAGTGAGGTAGATTATACTAACAGTGAAATAAACAATACAAATTAACAGTAAACATTACACATACAGAAGTTTCAAAACAATAAAGACATTACAAATGTTATATTATATATATACAGTGTTGTAACAATGTACAAATGGTTAAAGCACACAAGTTAAAATAAACAAGCATAAATATGGGTTGTATTTACAATGGTGTTTGTTCTTCACTGGTTGCCCTTTTCTTGTGGCAACAGGTCACAAATCTTGCTGCTGTGATGCACACTGTGGAATTTCACCCAGTAGATATGGAGTTTATCAAAATTGGATTTGTTTTCAAATTCTTTGTGGATCTGTGTATCTGAGGGAAATATGTCTCTCTAATATGGTCATTACATTGGGCAGAGGTTAGGAAGTGCAGCTCAGTTTCCACCTCATTTTGTGGGCAGTGTGCACTAAGCCTGTCTTCTCTTGAGAGCCATGTCTGCCTACGGCGGCCTTTCTCATAGCAAGGCTATGCTCACTGAGTCTGTACATAGTCAAAGCTTTCCTTAAGTTTGGGTCAGTCACAGTGGTTAGGTATTCTGCCACTGTGTACTCTCTGTTTAGGGCCAAATAGCATTCTAGTTTGCTCTGTTTTTTTGTTAATTCTTTCCAATGTGTCAAGTAATTATCTTTTTGTTTCTCCTGATTTGGTTGGGTCTAATTGTGCTGTTGTCCTGGGGCTCTGTGGGGTGTGTTTGTGTTTGTGAACAGAGCCCCTAGGACCAGCTGCTTAGGGGACTCTTCTCCAGGTTCATCTCTCTGTAGGTGATGCTTTGTTATGGAAGGTTTGGGAATCGCTTCCTTTTAGGTGGTTGTAGAATTTAACGGCTCTTTTCTGGATTTTGATAATTAGTGGGTATCGGCCTAATTCTGCTCTGCATGCATTATTTGGTGTTCTACGTTGTACACGGGGGATATTTTTGCAGAATTCTGCATGCAGGTCTCAATTTGGTGTTTGCCCCATTTTGTGAAATCTTGGTTGGTGAGCGGACCCCAGACCTCCACAACCATAAAGGGCAAATTCTATCTATAGTATCTATCTATCTATCTATCTATCTATCTATCTATCTATCTATCTATCTATCTATCTATCTATCTATATGTATCTATAGTATCTATCTATCTATCTATCTATCTATTTCTATCTATCTATTTCAATTCAATTCAATTCAATTCAAGGGGCTTTATTGGCAGGGAACATGTGTTAACATTGCCAAAGCAAGTGAGGTAGATATTATACAAAAGTTAAATAAACAATACAAATTAACAGTAAAATTACACATACAGAAGTTTCAAAACAATAAAGACATTACAAATGTTATATTATATATATACAGTGTTGTAACAATGTACAAATGGTTAAAGCACACAAGTTAAAATAAATAAGCATAAATATGGGTTGTATTTACAATGGTGTTTGTTCTTCACTCGTTGCCCTTTTCTTGTGGCAACAGGTCACAAATCTTGCTGCTGTGATGGCACACTGTGGAATTTCTCCCAGTAGATATGGGAGTTTATCAAAATTGGATTTGTTTTCAAATTCTTTGTGGATCTGTGTAATCTGAGGGAAATATGTCTCTCTAATATGGTCATACATTGGGCAGGAGGTTAGGAAGTGCAGCTCAGTTTCCACCTCATTTTGTGGGCAGTGTGCACATAGCCTGTCTTCTCTTGAGAGCCATGTCTGCCTACGGCGGCCTTTCTCAATAGCAAGGCTATGCTCACTGAGTCTATCATCTATCTATCTATAGTATCTATATATCTATCTATCTATCAATCAATCTATCTATCTATCTATCTATCTATCATCTATCTATCTATCTATCTATCTATCATAAATATATATATATATATTATATACATATACATATATATTATAATATATATATAATATATATATATATATATATATATATATAGATTATATATATATATAGATATATATTATATAGATATATATATATATATTCAATTCAAGGGTACTTTATTGGCATATGTTAACATTGCCAAAGCAAGTGAAGTAGATAATATACAAAAGTGAAATAAACAATACAAATGAGCAGTAAACATTACATTAAAATAATAAAGACATTAGAAATTTCATATTATGTATATATACAGTGTTGTAATGATGTGCAAATGGTTAAAGTATAAAAGGGAAAATAAATAAACATAAATATGGGTTGTATTTACAATGGTGTTTGTTCATCACTGGTTGCCATTTTCTTGTGGCAACAGGTCACACATCTTGCTGCTGTGATGTCACACTGTGGTATTTCACCCAATAGATATGGGAGTTTATCAAAATCAGGTTTGTTTTTTAATTCTTTGTGGATCTGTGTAATCTGAAAAWATGTGTCTCTAATATGGTCATACATTTGGCAGGAGGTTAGGAAGTGCAGCTCAGTTTCCACCTAATTTTGTGGGCAGTGTGCACATAGCCTGTATTCTCTTGAGAGCCAGGTCTGCCTACTGCGGCCTTTCTCAATAGCAAGGCTATGCTCACTGAGTCTGTACATAGTCAAAGCTTTCCTTAAGTTTGGGTCAGTCACAGTGGTCAGGTATTCTGCCACTGTGTACTCTCTGTTTAGGGCTATCTATCTACAGTATCTATCTATCTATCTATCTACAGTATCTATCTATATTCACTACCGTTCAAAAGTTTGGGGTCACTTAGAAATGTCTTTGTTTTTGAAAGAAAAGTAAAACACCAGTCTCAACGTCCTGGAGAAAAAACAGGCGAAGGGTTGGAGTCCCCTCTTCACTGTTGATGTTGAGACTGGTGTTTTGCGGGTACTATTTAAGGAAGCTGCCAGTTGAGGACTTGTGAGGTGTCTGTTTCTCAAACTAGACACTCTAATGTACTTGTCCTCTTGCTCAGTTGTGCACCGGGGCCTCCTACTCCTCTTTCTATTTTGGTTAGAGCCAGTTTGCTCTGTTCTGTGAAGGGATCAGTACACAGCGCTGTACCAGATCTTCAGTTTCTTGGCAATTTCTCACATGGAATAGCCTTCATTTCTCAGAACAAGAATAGACTGACGAGTTTCAGAAGAAAGTTCTTTGTTTCTGGCCATTTTGAACCTGTAATCGAACTCACAAATGCTGATGCTCCAGATACTCAACTAGTCAGTTTTATCTACAGTATCTATCTATCTATCTAAACGTACCATGAATATATGAGGGTCAGCAGGTAGCCTAGTGGTTATCGCGTTGGGAAAGTAACTGAACAGTTGCTATTTCAAATCCCAGGGCTGACAAGGTCAAAATCTGTCGATGTACCCGTGAGCAAGGCACTTAACTCTATCATCTCCAGGGTCGCCATTGATAATGTCAGACCCTGGCCGTGACCCCACTCCCCGAGGGTGTCTCAGGGAGAGTTACGATATGCAAAAAACACATTTACAATTCACATGTGTATAATACACACTTGAACATGTGTGAAATAAGACAATTATAATCACCCATCTAATTATTATTATATAAAAGTACATTACGAGCCATAGCATATGCTTACAGTATGTAAAAAATAACAACATTATAACAATTTTAAAAAAAATATCCAAGGACATTACAGATCTTAATTTGAGCCAGTTTGTTACAGCAGGGAAAGAATCCTGCAGCAACAAAACATTTGAATTATTATATGGATTATAATTCATTGACATTTTTGTACAGGTTGATAAACTTTCATAAGTCTGACATTTGCATTTCCTGCCATGCAGGAAAATACTCAGCATCAAAAGAGTGATCAAATTAAAATCCTACATCGATATCAATTATGTGGAATAGTGCACAGAGTAAAGCACTGCATGAAAAGAGGGATATCCAGGAAAGTGTTGATAAATAGTACATGCACGCATGCAGGGACACGCACACACACACACACACTTCCTCCTCATCAAAAGTCGACCCCACTTAAAGATATGGGGGGTGGGTTGCTGGGTCGTTTAGCCCATATGTGCTCTGTATTGATGGATAGTCAAATGCTGCTGAAAAGGCTGCATTCATATGCTGATATTCTCTCATATCAGCAGACAGACAGCCACACACACCGTACGCATGGCCACCAGACCACTGCCAATGTCACTCACGGAGAGGAGCAGAGAAAAAAGGGAGAGAAAAGAGAGGGAATAGAGAGGCAGAGAGCGAAGAGAGAGAAGAGAGGCAGAGAGAAAAGAGAGAGAGAAAAGAGAGAGAAGAGAGGCAGAGAGAAAAGAGAGAGAGAAGAGAGAGAGAAGAGAGGCAGAGAGAAAAGTGAGAGAGAAGAGAGAGAAGAGAGGCGGAGAGAAAAGAGAGAGAGAAGAGAGGCAGAGAGAAAAGAGAAATGATCCTATTAATATCATTCTGTGGTTTTTTATTCATGTCTGATGTCTCACTCTTAGCACCATTAGAATTTCTGAGATGATATAGCCAGGAATATAAACAGGCCTAACTGACCAATTAGATGTATCATTATGATTCTGTCTCTCTTTTTTAAAGGAGGGAGGTTTTGAAAGGGACTGTAAGATATACTCTATATTTAATATAGAGTAACAAGCTTTTAACACACAGACTCACACACGCACGCACACACACTGTGCGTCCCCCCCATCTGTCTTTTTGTGGGAGGTCAAATGGTGGCCAATTAGAGCTGTCACCTGTTCAGGTCGTCATGGTAATGATCCTATTACAATATTCATATTCTTCTATTATCATAGAGTTGTAGAACGCTGGGGAGTGGAGCAGACCTGTGTTGTCACTACCACACCTGTGTAGAATAGGATTTTTGTTTTCCCACCACTCTCTCTCTCTCTCTCTCTCTGTCTCTCTCACTTTCACTCTGTCTCTCTCTCTCTGTCTCTCTGGAGAGAAATGGTAAGGGAGGGGGGAGAGAGAGAGAGAGAGTGAGAGAGAGAGAGAGAGAGGAGAGGAGAGAGAGAGAGAGAGAGAGAGAGAGAGAGAGAGAGAGAGAGAGAGAGAGAAGATAGAGAGAGAGAGAGAGGAGACTGCATGGGAGACTAGGAGGAAAAAAATAAACACACACACACCATATTGACAGGCGGTGTTAAGCGGCTGTGGCAGAGTGTGTGTGTGTGTGTGTCTCTGTGTGTGTGTGTGTGTGGTGTGTGTGTGTGTGTGTGTGTGTGTGTGTGTGTGTGTGTGTGTGTGTGTGTGTGTGTGTGTGTGTGTTGGTGGTGTGTGTTGTGTGTGTGTGTGTGTGTGTGTGTGGTGTGTGTGTGTGTGTTGAGACAGCACTAATAGGTCCCTGATGGTCTGAGATGTGAGTCTCTTCCACCAGGGGTTAGAGGTCAGAGTTCAGCATCATTCTCCTCCGCCTTCGCCACTTGGCTGCTGAGCCGCCTAATGATTATTAACACGTTAAAACACTTAAGGAGGCGCTGGGAGCCAACTCACCCCGGAGAGAAGATGAGAGGAAGAGGAGGAGAGGGGGATGAGTGGGGGGAGAAGGAGGAACACTATGGTAATGATGGACAACTGCTGGGTTCATATTCTATAATCACTCTAGTCCCATGGTGATACACAGGGACAGGAAAAGGATACACACGCAAGCAACGCACAAACGCACGCACACATGCTGGCCGCATACCACACGAAAGACATGCGCATGAGAGAGTGATCTTTAACCACACACGAACATACACATGTGTCAGCCTAATAAATATTTTCCTCTTTTGCGCTTCAATTTTTTCAAAAGAAGAACAAAGAACGTTTGCATATAAAGAGAGGCTCGTCTCATGCATGCGGTGGTGTGTCTGGTGTATATGTTGTGTTTAAGAGATCTCTCTCATGCAGATCTGTGTAGTCTCTGATGTCTGTGGTGTTAAGAGAGAGGTCTCTGCCTGCATGGGATCGTGTGTGTGTGTCGTTTACAAAGAGACTTTCTCTCTAATGTGTGTTTACTCCCAGTAAAGCAAGAGTGATTGGAGGCTTGATGTTGCACCATTGCAACTGCGGACTGTCTGTCTGAGAAGTACACACACCACAGACACACACAACACCACCACATCACACACACAGTCCAACACCCACAACACAACACACACACCTACCACACCCACACACAACACCCACCACACACCACCAAGACAGACAGACAGCAGAGCGCACAGACACACGCACAGACAGACAGACAGACAGACAGACGCACCAAGACAGACAAGAAAGACACGACACGCACGAGCCACACAACGCAACACCAAGCAACAAGACAGACCAGAATACACACACAACAAGACAGACACGACAGACAGCAGACGACAGACAGACAGGACAAGACAGACAGAGCAGACAGAGCAGACAGACAGACAGACAGACAGACAGACAGACAGAGCAGACAGACAGACAGACAGACAGACAGACAGACAGAGCAGACAGACAGAACAGACAGACAGAGACGACAGACAGACAGACAGACAGACAGACAGACAGCAGACAGACAATGCTAACATAGAGAGACAGCAGTAGGAGGGTTGGAGTAGAGTAGTCTACAGAATGGAAGATGTGGGGATGATCGTGTAGAGCTACTAACACCCATCACCTGTTTGAATCAACACTAAGAAAATTAAAGTTCCATTGTACTAGTCACTTACACAACTTTTTGATAAAAGAGAGAGGATAGAGAGAGAGATAATAGAGTGTGGTGTTGGTGTTTGGCTGAAGCAGTATTCACCAGGATTGTCTCGAGGGAACCTATTACTGTCAGTAAGGGGTCAGTTAGAGGCCGGCTGGCTGGGGGGCAAATCGTGTGTGTGAAGTGCTGTGCGTGTATGTTCAGTATGTCGTGTTGTTGTGTGTGTCGTGTTGTGTGTGTGTGTGTGGTGTAATGTGTGTGGTGTGTGTGTGTGTGTGTGTGTGTGCTGTGTGCTGTGTGTTCTTGTGCTGTGTGTGTGTGTGTGTCGTTGTGGTAGTGTGTGTGTGTGTTTGTTTCAGCATTCAGACTGGTGGAGGTGGAGTTACAGGTCAACTAGCCCAGATTGGCAGAATTTTAAAATAGACTTAATCTTACAGGCTCACGAATAGAGAGTGTGTGGGTGTGTGCGC
>NC_036869.1:7950886-7963633 GCF_002910315.2 Salvelinus sp. IW2-2015
TTATCCCTTTCCAACTTTTGCCCCCTTCCCTTTTTTTTCACTCTATTCCCCTCTCCCTCCCTCCCTCTTCTCGCTTTTCCCTTCCTCCCTACCCTTCGCTCTCCCTCTCGCTCCTTTCTTCTCCCTCTCTCTCTCACTTTCTCCTCTTCCTCTCTCTTCTCTCTAAAAGCGCACCAGAGGCTAATGAGGCTTGGGCTGGCGTATTTATCCAGCATTCATATTCCCCGACGTGTGTGATGGTTTTGATGTTGGTTGTGTGTAAAGGATGTTGTTGCGTTTGTCATGTGTGTGTTTGGTATGTGTGTTTGTGTGTGTTGTGTTGTGTGGGTGTGTGTGTGTTTGTGTGGTGTGGTGGTGTGTGTGGGTGTGTGTGTGTGTGTGTGTGTGTGTGTGTGTGTGTGTGTGTGTGTGTGGTGTGTGTGTGTGTGTGGTGTGTGTGTTGTTGTGTGTTGTGTGGTGCTGTGTTTGCATGATGGCAGATTGCTGTAAAACTGAACATGGGAGATACTCACTGTTCCATATTTTCCCACACATAAACGCACGCATGACACACAAAACACAAAACCCACACACGCAGTTATTAGCACAGAGATACAGACACAGACAGATGGGTGGGAAATTTTGGGGAAATGCTAGGGGAACAAGACACACCAACAGGCCTTGCAATGTGGCAAAATGGAGTTCCATAGAAGAATTCCACAGCGGGAAGGTTTTCCAGTACATTTAGTATCCCGGTGAAGAGCTACGCTTCCTGCTGACTAAAAGTCACCTCCCCTCCCACCTCTGAATGGACAGATGGAGAAGTATTCCCACCTTTCCCTCACTCCATGAGAACACCTGCACTGCTTTTTCCATAGGAATTCCACCCGGAGCGGAAAAACATGAACATTCCCATCTGGAAAAGGCAAATTATCAACAGGATAACTTTTTCATCGTTTGATGTGGAATTTCATTTCACCCAACCTGTGATATTTTATTAGAATATTGAATATTTACTCTTCTCTCCTCTGTTGAAGAGAAGAGAGAGAAGAAGAGAAGAGAAGAAGAGAGAGAATATATTGAGATCATTAAATGTGTGTTTTTGGTTGTGATTGAAGACAGACACAAAGAGTTGTGTCTTCTATAATGAGGCTCCGTTAATATCTCTATGTAATATTCCCATTCATCTATGGAGGTCAATGACACAATGAACCACACACACACACACCACCAAACACACCTGACACACACACAACCTGACCCAAACCACACCTGACACACACACACCTGACCAAAACACACTGACACACCACACCTGGACCCAAACCACTGACACACAACACAACCTTGCACAACACCTACACACACACACTGACACAAACACACACTGACCCAAACACACCTGACACACACACACCTGACCCAAACACACCTGACACACACACACCTGACCCAAACACACCTGACACCACAACAACCTGACCAAACACACCTGACACACACACACTGGACAACACACACTGACACACACACCACCTGACAAAACATACGGCAAATGCTTGCACACATGCACACCCACCTGACACACACAAACACCTGACAAACTCTCACCTGACACACACACCTGACATACTCTCACCTGACACACTCTCACCTGACACACTCTCACCTGACACACTCTCACCTGACACACAACCTGACAACACCTCTCACTGACACCACTCTCACCTGACACACACACCTGACACACTCTCACCTGATACACTCTCACCTGACACACTCTCACCTGACACACTCTCACCTGACACAACCACCTGACACACTCTCACCTGACACACACAACCAGACACACTCTCACCTGACACTCTCACCTGACACACTCTCACTTGACACACTCTCACCTGACACATTCTCACCTGACACACTCTCACCTGACACACTCTCACCTGACACACACACACACACACACACACACACCAGACACTAGACTCAGCATTATAATAGTCATTAGTGCTAAGTGGCATTCCAGTCTGCCCTGTCTTCAGTACAGAGAAGGAAGATTAGGAGAGACAGAGACAGAGAGACAGAGAGACAGAGAGACAGAGAGAGACAGAGGAGAGAGACAGAGAGAGAACAGAGAGGAGACGAGAGACAGAAGAGAGACAGAAAGACAGACAGACAGACAGAAAGACAGACAGACAGACAGAACAGACAGACAGACAGGACAGACAGACAGACAGACAGACACAGACAGACAGACAGACAGAGAAGAAGAGAAGAGAGAATATATTTAGATCATTAAATGTGTTTTGTGGATTTGCAAGACAGACACACAAGAAGTTGTCTTCTATAATGAGGCTCCGTTTCTTTCTCTATGTTATATTCCCATTCATCTATTGGAGGGTCAGACTGACACACATGAACCACACACACACACCTGGACCCAAACCACACCTGACACACACACACCTGACCCAAACACACCGACACATACACCTCACCCAAACACACCTGACACACACACACCTGACAGACACACACACCTGACACACTCTCACCTGACCACACACACCTGACACCACTCTCACCTGACACTCTCTCACCTGACACACTCTCACCTGACACACACACACCTGACACACTCTCACCTGATACACTCTCACCTGACACACTCTCACCTTACACACTCTCACCTGACACACACACACCTGACCCAAACACATCTGACACACACACACCCCTGACCCAAATACACCTGAACACACACAACTGACACACACATACCTGACACACCACACACACCTGACACAAACACACCTGACACACACTTACCTGACCCAAAACACACCTGACACACACACACCTGACCCAAACACACCTGAAACAACACCACACCTGACCCAAACACCTGACACACACACACCTGACACACACACACCTGACCCAAACAACCTGACACACACACACCTGCCCAAACACATATGGCAAATGCGTTGCAAACATGCACAGACCTGACACACACACACACCTGACACACTCTCACCTGACACTCTCTCACCCTGACACACTCTCAACCTGACACACTCTCACCTGACACACACACCTGACACACTCTCACTGACAACACACACACACACCAGACACTGGACTCAGCATTATAATAGTCATTAGTGCTAAGTGGCATTCCAGTCTGCCTCTCTTCAGTACAGAGAAGGAAGATTAGGAGGAGAGACAGAGAGAGAGAGAGAGAGAGAGAGACAGAACAGAACAGACAGACAGACAGACGACAGACAGACAGACAGACGACAGACGACAGACAGACAGACAGACAGACAGACAGACAGACAGACAGACCAGACAGAACAGACAGACAGACAGACAGACAGACAGAGAGCAGGAGCGAGAGAGACAGAGACAGAGACAGAGACAGAGACAGAGAGCAGAGAGCAGAGAGCGAGCGAGAGAGAACAGAGAGAGAGAGAGAGAGAGGAGACAGAGTGAAAGATGAGAGAGACAGAGAGAGAGCAGGGACAGAGAGAGAGAAGAGACATGAGAGCGAGAGAGCGGGCCTTCTCTCTCACCTTCTCTCTCTCCCTCTCCCTCTCTCTATCTCTCTCCTCCTCCTCTCTGTAGAGATGTTAATTCCTGGTCCGGAGAGACTAGATGAAACACAGCAGAGTTTCTCTCATTAACTCACACAGATGCTGAGGAGAGTGGGCTTGAATAACAATGTGTGTGTGTGTGAGTGTGTGCCGAGTGTGTGTATTGGGAGGGAGAGTTGTGTGTGTGTGTGTGTGTTATGTGTGTGTGTGTGCGTGCGTTTGGGGTTGTGAGTGTGGGTGTCTGTGAGTGGCAGATTGCTCTCAAACTGAAGCATCCTAAATATATTTGACAGGAATAATGAATATGAATATTTATCACCAAAACAGTGATGTCATAGTATATAATGCTCATAGAGCCTGCCTATGATCAACGTTCCCTCTAAGCTGCATGCGTGCCAGGGGTGCAGCTCCCCAGAGACTGCTGCCCAGAGGAAATATCAGCCCGCACAGAGTAGCACGAGACTGAATTTCACTCAACTTTCTAGTTTTCCCCCTTCGTTAACACTATCAACGTTTCCCTTTACTGTAGGAAGTGTGATCGAATCAACGCAATATTAGCCACGTTCAATGCAACGTACGGAAACAAAACAAAACTATGCAAGACTTGGTATGCAAAACTATCTATGCAAACGATTTGTTGTAGGCAGAACGCATCGGAGTAGGATTCTATTGCATTGGCACATAACCAATCAGAGCTGCAGTAGGCCTATATGAAAATAGACCATTGCCATATATGGATCTGTGTCATTCACTTTGAACTGGACTGTGTTTACAGCATGAGAGGTCATGAGTAGATGCGCTGCATGTAGCCAGTGATGTATTAGTACAGTTATAGATCATTTGTAGTCAGCAATGGGGGAGGGATAAGGACAAGTGGATAAACAGGTTAATGTCGAGCCCTGCATGTTTTTTTAAAAGTCTCATGGAATGTAGGCCTACGCTGAACACCACACATTGGCTGCTACTGTAGGCTGAGTGATATAACAGCTATTTACATGTTAAAATGTTATGGGATGCATTTTCTCCAGTGTTTTTATGGTAGGCCACTCTGGTGAGCCTACATTACGATCAAATAGCCACAGCAGCATACTTGACCACTGTCTGCAACTGTAACTTAATGCGGGTACAGCCTCAGTGTTCACAGTAAACACGTGCTGGAAGTTGCACAGAATTTTCACAACGTTCAAGTTTGCGCTCAGCGAACCAGAAATTTGCACAGTGCCTACATTTCTTTTAGGGAACCTTGCTTATGATACCAGTAGAAATCCTAAATAAATGTCATACTGGAACAGAAAACGTCACTAAGAAAGAGAGGAATATGATAGATAGTTAATATATTACTATATGTTACGTGTGGAAAAGTAATAAAATATTTTATAATGATATTGTTTAGCAGACACTTTTATCCAGAGTCACTTAAAGTACAATCAGTGCTTACCTTTTTGTATGTGATCCCTGCTGCAATTGAACCTAAAACGTTGGCATTGCTAGTGAAAGAGTGTTGCTTCCGTCCCTCTCCTCGCCCCTACCTGGGCTCGAACCAGGGACCCTCTGCACACATCGACAACAGTCACCCTCGAAGAATCGTTACCTATCGCCCCACAAAAGCCACGGCCATTGCAGAGCAAGGGAAACAACTACTTCAAGGTCTCAGAGCGAGTCACGTCACCGATTGACACGCTATTAGCACATACCCTGCTAACTATCTAGCCATTTCACACCGGTTACACAAAGCACCATGTTGTTACCCACAGAGCCACACAGGATCATATACTGTATACACGTAGGGCTGGATATAGCCTAGACAGATCCATTCTGTATGTTGACCAGACGATGACAGTCTATAGAGGAAGGGAAGTAGTTTCTTTCAGACATGACTTCACCGAAAATATCTATATATTATGTTGATATGTGATTCAGAGTTAAACCTCAGCTCTCCCTATCTCCTGACCTCTGACCTAGAACTATTCTACATCATTTAATACTCCTCTCTATAGGATCCCAGCGCACACGTTAGGTAAATTAATAATCACATTCTTTAATCATAGCAGGGATATGACACTCACACACACACACATTCAACATGCGCACACACGCGCGCACACACACAAACACACACACACTTTAACCCAGAGATCAGTGTGAGTGGAGGGTAATATAATATTAATAGACAGGCGGTTTAATGAATTCCCCCTATCCCTCCAGTCAATCTACCACAGGGCTTTAGTTTGCTTGCCTCGGTTTAGTCACCACACCACACACACGACACAACACACCACACACACAACACACACACCACACACACCACACACCACACACACACACACACACACACACAACACCACACACACACACACACACACACCCACACCACACCACACACACACACACACATTCAGCTGTCCTCGCTGCTAAAGCTTAACATCTCCCTCCCCCCCGTCCGCTCAGCTTCTCTCTCTCTCTCTCTCTCTCTCTCTTCTCTCTCTTCTCTCTCCCTCTCTCCTCCTCTCTCTCCTCTCTCTCTCTCTCTCTCCCTCTGCCCTCCCTCCATCTCTCCTCTGGATGCATGGTTGAGGGAAATAGATTAGCCTAAACTGATTTGTGTGAACTAAATATTCTCCTCCATCAGTCCATCAGTCTCCTACTTTTATCCTTCTACCCCTCCTTTCTTCCCTCATCTCCAATCCTGTGATGTGAGGAGAAGCCTGTATAAACAGCCATATAGGACTGTCACTTTCACTGCGGGCACGTTCTACATCCCACTACAGCCAACCACACAACCCCATAGTGACACAGCCTCTGAAACGCTACTGAATAAACCACAGAAAGATCACTGTGCTCGATAGTCTTATGATGTCTATCATTTTAGATGATTGTTTGTCCACTTGTAGAATTATTACAATGGGTGGTTTTAAATTTACATACAGTGACTTCGGAAAGAATTCAGACCCCTTGACTTTTTCCACATTTTGTTACGTTACAGCCTTATTCTTTTTTTTTTATCCTCAGCAATCTACACACAATACCCCATAATGGCAAAGCGAAAACTGTTTTTTAGAAATTTTGCAAATGTATTAAAAATATAAAACAGAAATACCTTATTTACATAAGTTTAGATGTTTCTACAACTTGATTGGAGTCCACCTGTGGTAAATTCAATTAATTGGACATGATTTAGAAAGGCACACACCTGTCTATATAAGGTCCCACAGTTGACAGTGCATGTCATAGCAAAAACCAAGCCACGAGGTCGAAGGAATTGTCCGTAGAGCTCTGAGACAGGATTGTGTCGAGGCACAGATCCGGGGAAAGGTACCAAAACATTTTTGCAGCATTGAAGGTCCCCAAGAACACAGTGGCCTCCATCATTCTTAAATGGAAGAATTTTGGAACCACCAAGACTCTCCAAACTGAGCAATCGGGGGAGAAGGGCCTGGGTCAGGAAGGTGACTGTCACGTTCCTGACCTGTTTTATGTTAGTTTTGTTGTGTTAGTTGGTCAGGACGTGAGTTTGGGTGGGCAGTCTATGTTTTCTGTTTCTATGTTGGTTAATGGGTACCTAATATGGTTCTCAATTAGAGGCAGGTGGTTTTCATCTCCTCTGATTGAGAATCATATTAAGGTAGGTGTTTTCACATTGTTTGTCGTGAGTGGTTGTCTCCTGTGTCTGTGTCTATGTTGCACCATACGGGACTGTTTTCGGTTTGTTTGTACGTTCGTTTATTTATGTAGTCATTTCCCTGTTCGTGCGTTCTTCGTGTTTTAATGTAAGTTCTTACGTCCAGGTCTGTCTACATCGTTTGTTGTTTTGTTAGTTATCAAGTATAGTTCGTTTTTCGTCTTCGTCTGTTTTGTTTAATAAATTATCATGTCATCATACCTCGCTGCAGTGACCAAGAACCCGATGGTCACCTTCCAGAAGGACAACCATCTCTGCAGCACTCCACCAATCAGGCCTTTATGGTAGTGGCCAGACGGAAGACACTCCTCAGTAAAAGGCACATGACAGCCCGCTTGGAGTTTGCCAAAAGGCACCTAAAGACTCTCAGACCATGAGAAACAAGATTCTCTGGTCTGATGAAACTAAGATTGAACTCTTTGGCCTGAATGCCAAGCGTCACATCTGGAGGAAACCTGGCACCATCCCTACGGTGAAGCATGGTGGTGGCATCATTCTGTGGGGATGTTCTTGAGTGGCAGGGACTGGGAAACTAGTCAGGATCAAGGCAAAGGTGAACAGAGAAAAGTACAGAGAGATCCTTGATGAAAACCTGCTCCAGAGCACTCAGGTCCTCAGACTGGGGCAAAGGTTCACCTTCCAACAGGACAACAACCCTAAGCACACAGCCAAGACAACGCAGGAAGACACGATGCTGTAATCACTGCCAAAGGTGCTTCAACAAAGTACTGAGTAAAGGGTCTGAATACTTCTGTATATGTCCTATTTCAGTTGATTACATTTTTTATAAATGAGCAAAAATGTCTAAAAACCTGTTTTTCTTTGTCATTATGGGGCATTGTGTATAGATTGATGAGGAAAAAAAGGATTTAATCAATTTTAGAATGAGGCTGTAACCTAACAAAATGTGGAAGAAGTCAAGGGGCCTGAATACTTTCCGAAAGCACTGTGTATAAATATATATATTTTTACCAAATAAGTAACTATTCATAAATTACCATTTTACCATGTAACTTCTAAAACACCAGGGAAAAATCTGACTTTAAAATAGTCTGTGAGGCCGAAATGCTGCAGGGAGTCATCTACCTGTAAAGCAAATATTCTGTAAACTGATGGTCCCCTGCCTTTCCCCCTGTGGTTCTTAAATCAATGGCCATATCCTGGACATGATAATAATGTCCTGACCTAGACCCCTCACTCCCTCAGGAGATAAGAGAGGAGGAAGTGGAGGACGAAGAGGAGGAGGAGGAGTGAAAATAATGGATTCTTTCCTTCTTTCCCTTTGACTGGCAGCCCTCTGGAGAGAGAGAGAGAGAGAGAGAGAGAGAGACTGGCCTTGTGTCTGTTAGATTAAGAAGAGGAGTCTGAGAAGGAGAGATAGAGGGAGTCCTTCTGTCTTCAATCAGATGGGTAAAGAGAGAATCAGTCCCCATCTTAGCCCCAGATGAGACGCAGGCGAGACGTGGTGAGACAAGACGAGTAGAAGCTAGGAGAGGCTGGAGGGCAGTAGTGGGATTTATTATACATATTCTCCTCTCTCTATATCTGTCTCTATCTCTTTTCTCTCTCTCTCTCTCTCTCTCTCTCTCTTCCTCTTCCTCTTCTCTCTCTCTCTCTACTTCTCTCTCTCCTTCCCTCCTCTCTCTCTCTCCTCTCCTCTCTTCTCTCTCTCTCTCTCTCTTTCGGCTCTCCTTTCTGTTATCTTTCTCTCTCTCTTTCTCTCTCTCTTTCTCTCCTCTCTCTCTCCTCCTCTCCTGGCTCCTTTCTGTCTCTATAGAGATTTTATATGGTATTCAAGGGAAAGCCAGTCCGATTGTGCCCTTTCTGCAGGTGAAGGTAACAAATACATTTTGAATGCATATTTATTTAATGATGGAGCAACACATCACACCACACACACACCACACTCACACACCACACCACAACACACACGACAACAACACAACACACCACACACACACAACACACACACCACACACACACACAACAACACACAACACACACAAGACACACACCTAATACAAAAGACACACACAAATACAAATGCACACACACACATACTCAGAATGAACATTTGCGCACACACGAAGAGATAAATCTGTAATTATATATCTTTGCATAATATGAAGTTTAAATGCTTAGTGGTTAAATTCTTTTGGGGTGATAAAATGATTGTCCTCACATTTTTGTCATTTTAATCTGATGTCAGTGACATTGTATCAGCGGCCAAATTAAAGTAAATTAAAACTCTAACTTAATTACACACATATTGGATCAAGAACAGGATGTGATGTCATACAGGAAAGGGAGGGATTATGTGTCCAGGGTCCAATGACACGGCAGAATAATCCCTCCCTATCACATATCAGATCAAATGTATTATCTGGTGCGTGCATTTCTGTCTCAGGACAGGGGTCCCATTTCTCCGCCCCTTCCTGTGAGCTAAGATGAATGTGTCTTTTATTTAAGGGGTTCCTCCCTCACACCCCACAGCTAACCTAAAGAGATGAGTTTTTGCAGTGAATTTGGAGGCTAGCTAGCACTCCCTGTATTGAACGTTTGGCCCTTTGGCTCTCTTTGCTATAAGACACTACGGTCTGATTGGGGAGGGAAGCATTGTAATGTACCAACTTCACCGCACAGTCACTTTTAAAGAATTAATCTGTTGGCTAAATATTACTGTTGTTAATATACACTTTCAAGCAAGTGATTGTATGTAGGAGCAGAACAGTGAATGGGTGAAAAGGGATATATTCCAAAACCTTTAACTGCTAACCTCTACTTTATAACCATTGTAGTCCCGGACAAAGGCCATGTTGCCAAAACACGTCTGAGTTTTAAAATCTTTGTTCCATTCAAAAAAATCCCATAAAGATAAAGGCATGTTAATTATAGTGCCCTGGTCCTCCAGTTTGTTTTTTACTATCCTCTTGAACTTCTAAACAGAATGTCATGCAACGACAGTCCTCCTCTGTCACAGAGAATCTGTCTGCCACCATCTTGACATAAAGGAGCAGTGACTGATTTTCTAGTCATCGTAGGGTTGTTTGAGGGGAATATCTACAGCGGTATGTAACCCTAGATCTGGGCTGGGCTGGGTGGAGGGTAGGTCTGATTACACTAGGGTTTAGAAAGCTAAGCACAGCCAGATAGAGGGGATCTCCCATCCAAACATCCGCACAGGGCGCTGCTTGTCCCGGTGTGATTTTGGGACATTTTTCAGAATCTGTCTTAAAACTGATTAAAGGAAAATACAACTCTAATCCTCGGGAGCGTCTGGGGTCACACAACGTACACACGCGCAAGAACACGAGCACACACATAAACACGCTCGAAAGCATGCACACACACATCCAAATACACACATACATACACACACTGAACACACACACCTCTCTGTAGGCCATGTGTAACTTAATTCTGTTGTGTTTCCTTCAGCAGCGAGGCCCAGTGGAGTCCAGGAGAGGTTAAGACAGCACAGCCGGGTGTGAAAACACACAGGGGAGGTGTACAGCCTGAAACCAGACACACCCACACACACGCACAATCGCTCACTGTCTTGTTCAACTAACCTTGCAGGGACACACATTTCAGTCCCATTCCTATTTTCCATAACCCTTACGTTAACCTTAACCCTAACCCTTACCTTAACCCCAAAACCTCACCCTAGCTCCTAGCCCTAAAACTAACCATAGCTCCCAAACCTAAACCTAATTCTAACCCTATAGCTAATTCTACCCTTAACCCTAAACCTAATTCTAACCTTAACCCTAAACCCCATAGAATTAGTATTTGATCGTGTGGGGACTAACAAAATGTCCCCTGTTGGTCAAATTTTTGTTTGTTTACTATTCTATGATAGTGAAACATGTCCACTCACACACACACACACACACACACGCACACACGCACACGCACGCGCACACATACACACACACACACACACACGCACACGCGCACACACACACACACACACACACATACACTGTTTTAATTAAGTAAGAAAAAGAGAGTTAGCTCAGTGAGTGTGTGTGTGTGTTAGTGAAACAGTATTCCTTCAGGTGAGTTAGTTAACCCTGTGTTAGGAGAGGTCAAAAGCAGACATGACCCCCTCTGTTGGTCTATAGTCTCCTCAGTGGCACTAGAGATCATAGGTTGAGGTTATGAACATTTAGGATGAATTAAACAATTGTAGAAACTTTTGAAGTAAGTAAAAGTAAAAGAAAGCGCCCACTATTAACACAAAATTTGTCCGTAAATATTGGGTATTACTATCTGAAATAGGTTATACCTTACATGTTACTCATTTCACATTATCCCTGGGCCACGGGCAATCAAAGTACACAAATAATATTTATAGAGTATTTATAGAAAAACAATATTTCCCAGAATATTTGAATAAAGATGTGAGAGTACGAATAATATAATAGGTGAATAATGTGACTGATTCCCCCTGTTGTAGCTGGTTGAAATCAGACGGCCTCTCTCTCCAGATCAGTGATATAAGGAAGCTTTTTGAGCCACAGACACACAAGGGAGGACGGGAGTGACACAAATGCTACCACTCAATTATTTAACTGGTTTAAATGGCACCCGCTGCAGGGGAGCAGAGAGGAGGAGGGGAGGTGGGGGAGAGAGGGGAAGATAAGAGGTTTTCCCTATGAGGCCAAGAGACAACATTTTAAAGTTTAATTTAATTATAGACACAATCTGACATTTTAACAGCCTCACCCTGTTTGGTAAGCTGAAGGATGGGACTGGGGAAATTAATAATAAGTAATATTGCATAATTGGTAATTGGTATAAATCATGAATTAAAATAACCATTGAACAACAGGAAATATTACAGATTGTGACTTTAATAACAGTATCAGGTAGGAAACCGATGTATGAGTATGAGTCATCGTCTTACTGTAGTGCCCTGCAGAGAGAATAGATTCACAGTCCTCCATCTTTACCTGTAAACCTGACTCAATACTGCCCTCTTTCTGTGGACATGGGAACAAACTCTGCTTCTGTCACAGCCGCTGCAACCTTTTCTAATTAGAAAATAATGTCTCTTTTTAACACAACACAATAAAGATGTGAAATGTACATGAGATACTTTACTACTTAATCAATATATCTATTTTAAAAAACAACTACTGTACATAAACATGCTGGAAATGTATGCACTCACTATACTGTAAGTCATACTGAATAAGCCCCTGAAAAGTGCCATATACTATTGTGACGTAATTTGAAACGGTGAAGGGCTTTAGATAATGAGTCTGTGAAGCGTGTTTAAACCGTGCTCCTGACTAGGTAATGAGTGGCTGCGCTGCTCTGTCTCCAGGGCTGCCATGTTACAGAGTGGAAGGTCTGCTTCTCCTCTTGACAGGTGTGGAGAGGACAACATGACAAGCACTCGAAACGCCTCAGGAGTAACCACACAGACACACCGCACACACACACACACGCACGAACACACCCACACATCTCTCTCGC
>NC_036869.1:7963658-8094999 GCF_002910315.2 Salvelinus sp. IW2-2015
AATAACACACACACACCAACAACAACACACACACACTACATACACACAACACACACCACACACACACACACACCCACACACACACAACACCACAACACACCACACACACACCACACACACCACACACACCCACACAACACAGCACACACACACAACACACACACCACACACACACAACACCACACACCACCACACACAAACACACAATCAACAACAAAGCACCTTGAAACACCTCAGAGTTTCTCTCCTTATTTTTCTCACATCAATTGTATTTGACAGTGCTTAGGGAGGTGGAAGCGAGACATTTCCTACTGGTGAAGATGATGAACGAGATTGACGGATTTGTCCAAACCTTTCACTTCCTGCCCTGGCTGAAGTAGATCTACTCGAACTGTTAGAACAAGAGCAAAAAGCCATTCTATTGGAGTGGATACAACATCTCTGTTTCTCTTTTACTAACTTATATATAAACTCATATTCATCTGCAGTTAAGTAAGCCTGCAAGCGAGGAAAGATGAGAAGAGAGAGAGAGAGAGAGAGAGAGGAGAGAGAGAGAGAGAGAGAGAGAGGAGAGAAGAGAGAGAAGAGAGTGAGAGGAGAGGAGAGGAGAGGAGAGAGGAGAGGAGAGAGAGGAGAGGAGAGGAGAGGCAGAGGAGAGGAGAGGAGAGGAGAGGAGAGGAGAGGAAGAGGAGAGAGAGAGGAGAGGAGAGGAGAGAGAGGAAACAAGAGTGTGCAGAGAAGAGAACGAGAGAAGAGTGGGTGAGAGAGACAGAGAGAGAGTGGGTGAAGAGAGAGCGATACAGAGGCATACAGAGAGAGCAGTCATTGAAGTGAGAACAGGGTGGAAGCAAGCCAAGCCCTCGAGGCTGGCCTCAATATACTGCCAACTCTCAGACAGATAGATAGGGCTGCTGTGGGACTGTTTAAACACTGTTAAAGACAATATTATTAGCCACTCGAACAATCTGTCACCAATGCACCTTTCTATTCCTCAGAACTCTCGTAAGGGTTTTCACATTGGCATTAAGCTAAAGTGGGAATAATAAGAAGAACATTAGCCCAAATCCGTTCTCACAGTAGTTGGATGACCGTATGTTTCCTTTATTAGCTAGTTCCAATGGGGGTAGTGGATTCCTTTGTTCTTGACTGAAGACTGGTCCTGGTGAGAGGCTGACATGTTCTGTCCTTAAAACCAAACTGCACTGTTCATAACATACCTTAATACTTGCTAAGGTAGTGCACTAGATTACGGAAAAAAAAAAACAAAACAAAAAAACAAATGATTCCGGTTACTGAGAACAGCAGAAGTTCTAAGTGCGTACAACTATTTACTAGAAATTATTGTATCATGATCAGTGCTCTCTGCTCTGACATTAAAGCTTCCTGGCTCTTCGGTATTCTAAACAACTGGCTCTTTGGGGTGTTAAATCCTATTAAAGAGAACAGAATATGGGAGATTGTCGTGGATACCCGCTGTTCCTGCTCTCTTTTCTGGTCCTGGCATCCCCCTCTCTCAATCTCTTGTCAATCCTGGCATTATCCTCTCTCTCTCTCCTCCTCTGCTCCCCTCTCTTTCCCACACACACACAACACACACACACACCACACACACACACACACACACACACACACGACACACACACCCACAACACCACCACAACACACCACACACACACACACACACACAACACACACAACACAACCACACACAACACACACAACAACACCAACAACACCATCAACCAATCTCCCTGTGATATCCAACAATGCTCCCATGCGAACTCTTGTCATTTGAATAGCATTGTTAAAGCCATCCCAGTGGTATGAGGAAGAGGTCTCGCCCCACAGCCTGGCCTCTCTGTTGACAGACCTATCCCCTTTTAAAGCACCCCATGGGAGCTAACTCCCTGCCGCTCCCCCCATGCTCCCCGTGTCCCTCTCCCACCTCTCCACCACGCATGAGATAATCAGCTTATGCTAAAAGACAATGTGCGTCTTTCGACAGTCACACTCTTTCAGTGATCCAACAACACCCAAATCCTCCATGTCTCCTCCTCAAAGTAGCTATCTAGTCTCTATGAGTTGGTAGTGTGTGTGTGTGTGATGTGTGTGTGTTGGTGTGTGGTGGTATGTGTGTGTGTTGTGTGTGTGTGTGGTGTGTGTGTGTGTGTTGTGTGTGTTGTGTGTCGTGGAATGGTGTGGTGTGTGTGTGTGTCGTGTGTGTGGTGTGTGTGCTGCGGAGCTGTGCGTGCGTGCGGTGTGTGTTGTGGAGAGAAGAGAGAGAGAGAGATCCTCTTTGTTGCTGTCAATCAAAGCTGGCATATCTTCCCCCTGGTTGCCCCTGAGCCAGGGTTATAGGGTCGTGAAAACAGTGAAAGTGAGCTGTAGATGTAGATGAGGAGTTTCACAGAGGCAGCCCACATTCGAGGAGGCAACACAGGGGGTAAATGTAGACAAGTCTAGAAGTCTATAGGCCTGCTGTGAGGGGCAGGAGAGAGAGATGAGAAGAAAGGGAGGTGGCAAAGAGAGAGAACAAGAATGCAAAGACGGAAGAAGGGCAAGGAGACAGAGAAGAGGGCCAGGGATGGAGAACCAGAGATTGACGAAAGGCAGGGGCGGAAAGACGAGCAGAGAGACGAGAGAGAGAAGAGAGAGAGAGAGAGAGAGAGATAAAAAAGAGAGAGAGAAGCAGGTAGCAAAGAGAAATACAAAAGAGAAAGAAGACAGGGAACAACTGCTGAGATGATCAGCATCAAAGAATGGTGAAGGGGAAAGCGAGGGTATTTGATAACCAAACAGGCTTAGGACAGTTTGACCCTGAGGTCCCTGGGAAAGAGACCTGGCACATTGTCTAACTCTGGGGGGAGAAAGAATATAGCATAGCTTATATTGAAGTTAAAGATTATGACCAGTGCAACTTGACTATAATGTCCACCTTCTGACATGCAAAATATCAAAATGTTGATCAGTTAATAGCTGACGCTATGAAAAGGTGAATGGGTCAATGTTTCATTTCCTTTGTAGGACAAGGAAGTATGATCTCACTGTACATGCTTACACTTTTTCATAAATTGAAAATGAAATGAAAGCAAAGAAACAAATCCATGATCAATAGAGTATATGTACACATTCAAACTAGTGGAGAACACTGGGTCAAATCCACTGTTGTGATGTTATCAATATATATATTTATGTAGCCAATGTAGCCCTGTAAGTAAATGTTTGTCCATGGTGAGATAACATAGAGAACAATCCACATTCATTCTTCCATAGAGATGTTCTGTATCACAAACTATTAACAGATTAGAACTAGGTGTWCAAAAGAGCTGACTAGAGTCTCCCAATGAAACTCATGTAAAATTCATGTAATTCAACAGCCATGCCATGTAATAACAGTTTACCAAGTGCTGCTTATAACTAAACTCTATTCTATTCTCTCTTCTTGTTTGGTGTTTTATTGTCCCGTTGCAGCTGTGGAAGACTGTCGAGGGTCCGAGGGGATGATCTCCAAACATCGTCAGGACCCTGAAGTCGTAGAATTGAATATACAGCGAAAATAGACATAACAAGACCGTGAATAGGACTGAAGTAATAAGTCGCCTCTCTTCTTCTCTCATCTATTCAGTGTGCTAATCTGGGGGGAAATATATGAAGAAGAGATTAAGTCGTTGGGTTCATGGTTGAGTGTTCGCATCGCTGGGTCTATTCAGACATTTTACTACAGTGTTTATCCTCCTATAGTGTCTCATAGCAGAGCTGCTTAACTAGTGAATTAGAAAGAATAGAACACCCATTCACGTTCCCCATTCAAAATTCACATCTCTCAGTTCCGTGCCTCTCTCAATGTTCAACATGTCTTTCAACGGAATACAAACCCTGTGGTTTTTAGAGCTGTATCCATTCTAAACATTCTAACGCTATATGCATAGCTTACAAATGTGTCAAGACTGAAAGTGGAGATATACACTGGGTCTTTGTTTGCTAAAGCAACAGCACAATCTTCAGATGGACCTCTATGGGTAGCAATGAATCTCATCAGTCCTCATTCCTCATCTATCATTAGAGCACGGTTAGAGACAATTATAGCACACACACACACACACACGCACGCACGCACGCACTCACACACACACACACACACACGCACGCACTCATACACACACACACGCACACACATAGACAAACTGTAATGTGAACCCTCAATCATCTAAGTTAATAGAGACTAATGGACATCAACCCTGTCCAGCTTGTGTCTCTGTGCCTTCCTCTCTCTTAGATCTGATAAACAGTTGGCAGGGATCACCACTGTCATAAATGCACCCACACACGCACACACACACATACACACAGTTGGCAGATATCTGGTTTCCCACTGTCACAGATGCTTAGATTTTTGTCCATCCGTGATCAGATAGGACTGGAAATAGAACACCACCAAAGTCCCACAGGAAAAATCTCCCAGCATTACAGCTCTTCTTACTCTACATGGAGAGATCTTTAAAGGAGCACTTAATGGACTGCTGTCCCTCCCAATCCCAGAGACCAACCACACTGACTGATAGATGGCCGTGCTATCTGACTAGAAGCTAGCAGGCACTAGACGACCATGGAGCTAGCAAGCTGTCATCCTTTCTTAGTCAAATGCTGTAGTTCCTTACATGTCCAGAGGATGGCGCCTGAGTCCACAGAGTGTAGTAGGGAGAACTAGCAGAAAAATAAACACTTGTTCACCTCAAACTGAACACTGGTCTGGTGTTACTTTGTGTTATAGAGCTGTTAATTAAAAGTGGAACTTACTACCAGTAGAGGATAGAAAGATGGATATAAATACAGGAAGGGATACAGGAAGAGACAGAAATTAGTGAGAAAAACACAGAAAGTGACAGACACATACACAGGGTTTACTCAGTGTTAAAGGATGGGGAAGCAGCAGGTTAAAGTTCTTTATTATTATTATTCATTTTTATTGACCCATCCCCCCTCTTGGAGGACAAAAGTAGCTTTGTTTTACATTTTTGTATTTCCAGCTTTTTTGATATATATCAAATAAAATCAAATGTGTCACATACATATGGTTAGCAGGTGTTAAGCAAGTGTAGCGAAATGCTTGTGCTTCTATTTCCGACCATGCAGTAATATCTAACAAGTAATATAACCTAACAATTTCAGAACAACTACCTTATACACACAAGTGTAAAGGAATGAATACGAATATGTACATAAAAATATATAAATGAGTGATGGCCGAACGGCATAGGCAAGATGCAGTAGATGGTATAGAGTACAGTATATACATATGAGATGAGTAATGTAGGGTATGAAAACATTATATGAAGTGGCATTGTTTAAAGTGGCTAGCGATACATTACATCAAGATGGCAAGATGCAGTAGATGGTATAGCGTACAGTATATACATATGAGATGAGTAATGTATGGTATGAAAACATTATATGAAGTGGCATTGTTTAAAGTGGCTAGTGATACATTACATCAAGATGGCAAGATGCAGTAGATGGTATAGCGTACAGTATATACAGTGGGGCAAAAAAGTATTTAGTCAGCCACCAATTGTGCAAGTTCTACCACTTAAAAAGATGAGAGAGGCCTGTAATTTTCATCATAGGTACACTTTTTTATGAATTTATTTGCAAATTATGGTGGAAAATAAGTATTTGGTCAATAACAAAAGTTTATATCAATACCCTATATCAATACCCTTTGTTGGCAATGACAGAGGTCAAACGTTTTCTGTAAGTCTTCACAAGGTTTTCACACACTGTTGCTGGTATTTTGGCCCATTCCTCCATGCAGATCTCCTCAGAGCCGTGATGTTTTGGGGCTGTTGCTGGCAACACAGACTTTCAACTCCCCTCCAAAGATTTTCTATGGGTTGCGATTGGGAGCGGCTGGCCACTCGAGGCTTGAAATGCTTCTTACGAAGCATCAAATTCGTTGCCCGGGGCGGTGTGTTTGGGATCATTGTCATAGCTGAAAGACCCAGCCACGTTTCAGTCTTCATGCCTTTGCTGATGGGAAGGAGGTTTCACTCAAAATCTCACGATACATGGCCCATTCATTCTTTCTTTACCGGATCAGTCGTCCTGGTCCCTTTGCGAACAACAGCCCAAGCATGATGTTTCCACCCATGCTTTACAGTAGGTCTGGTGTTCTTTGGATGCAACCTCAGCATTCTTTGTCCTCCAAACACTACGAGTTGAGTTTTTACCAAAATGTTCTATTTTGGTTTCATCTGACCATATGACATTCTCCCAATCTTCTTCTGGATCCTCCAAATGCCTTAGCAAACTTCAGACGGGCCTGGACATGTACTGCTTAAGCAGGGGGGACACGTCTGCCACTGCAGGATTGAGTCCCTGTCGGCGTAGTGTGTTACTGATGTAGGCTTTGTTACTTTGGGTCCCAGCTCTCTGCAGGTCAATCCTATGGTGTCCCCCGCGTGTGGTTCTGGGATTTTTGCTCATCGTTCTTGTGATCATTTTGACCCACAGGGTGAGATCTTGCGTGGAGCCCAAATCGAGGGAGATTATCTGTGGTCTTGTATGTCTTCCATTTCCTAATAATTGCTCCCAAAGTTGATTTTTTCAAACCAAGCTGCTTACCTATTGCAGATTCAGTCTTCCAGCCTGTGCAGGTATACAATTGTGTCTGTGTCCTTTGATGACAGCTCTTTTTGGTGCTCCTTGGCCCATAGTGGAGTTTGAGTGTGACTGTTTGAGGTTGTGGACAGGTGTCTTTTATACTGATAACAAGTAAACAGGTGCATTAATACAGGTAACGAGTGGAGGAACAGAGGAGCCTCTTAAAGAAGAAGTTACAGGTCTGTGAGAGCCAGAAATCTTGCTTGTTTGTAGGTGAACAATACTTATTTTCCACCTAATTTGCAAATAAATTCATAAAAAATCCTACAATGTGATTTTCTGGATTTTGTTCTCATTTTGTCTGTCATAGTTGAAGTGTACCTATGATGAAAATTACAGGCCTCTTCATCTTTTTAAGTGGGAGAACTTGCACAATTGGTGGCTGACTAAATACTTTTTTGCCCCACTGTACATATGAGATGAGTAATGTAGGGTAAGTAAACATTATATAATATAAAGTGGCTAGTGATAAATTGATTACATCAATTTTTCCATTATTAAAGTGGCTGGAGTTGAGTCAGTATGTTGGCAGCAGCCACTCAATGTTAGTGATGGCTGTTTAACAGTCTGATGGCCTTGAGATAGAAGCTGTTTTTCAGTCTCTCGGTCCCCGCTTTGATGCACCTGTACTTGTTACCTACCCTCACCACCTGGGGGCGGCCCGTCAGGAAGTCCAGGACCCAGTTGCACAGGGCGGGGTCGACACCCAGGGTCTCGAGCTTAATGACGAGTTTGGAGGGTACTATGGTGTTAAATGCTGAGCTGTAGTCGATGAACAGCATTCTCACATAGGTATTCCTGTCAAAAGTTTGGACACCTACTCATTCCAGGGTCTTTCTTTCTTTTTACTATTTTATACATTGTAGAATAATAGTAAAGACATCGACGCTATGAAAAAACACATGGAATCATGTTGTAACCAAAAAGTAGTTAAACAAATCAAAAAATATTTTAGATTTTAGATGCTTCAAAGTAGAATCACCCTTTGCCTTGATGACAGCTTTGCACACTCTTGGCATTCTCTCAATCAGCTTCATCTGGAATGCTTTGCCAACAGTCTTGAAGGAGTTCCCACATATGCTGAGCACTTGCTGGCTTCTTTTCCTTCACTCTGCGGTCCAACTCATCCCAAATCATCTCAATTGGGTTGAGGTCAGGTGATTGTGGAGGCCAGGTCATCTGATGCAGCACTCCTTCACTCTCCTTCTCGGTCAAATACCCCTTACACAGCCTGGAGGTGTGTTGGGTCATTGTGCTGTTGAAAAAGTGATAAATGATAGTCCCACTAAGCGCAAACCAGATGGGATGGCGTATCGCTGCAGAATTCTGTGGTAGCCATGCTGGTTAAGTGTGCCTTGAATTCTAAATAAATCACAGACTGTGTCACCAGCAAAGCACCCCCACACCATCACTCCTCCTCCTCCACGCTTCAGGGTGGGAACCACACATGCAGAGATCATCCGTTCACCTACTCTGCGTCTTACAAAGATACGGCAGTTGGAAACAAAAATCTCTCATTTGGACTCATCAGACCAAAGGACAGATTTCCACCGGTCTAATGTCCATTGCTCGTGTTTCTAGGCCCAAGCAAGTCTCTTATTCTTATTGGTGTCCTTTAGTAGTGGTTTCCTTGCAATTTGACCATGAAGGCCTGATTCACGCAGTCTCCTCTGAACAGTTGGTGTTGAGATGTGTCTGTTACTTGAACTCTGTGAAGCATTTATTTGGGCTGCAATTTCTGAGGCTGGTAAATCTAATGAACTTATCCTCTGCAGCAGAGGTAACTCCGGGTCTTCCTTTCCTGTGGCGGTCCTCATGAGAGCGCTTGATGGTTTTTGCGATGGTACTTGAAGAAACTTTCAAAGTTCTTGAAGTTTTCCGCATTGACTGACCTTCATGTCTTAAAGTAATGATGGACTGACGTTTCTCTTTGCCTGTATTTGAGCTGTTCTTGCCATCATATGGACTTGGTCTTTTTACCAATATCTTCTGTATACCACCCCTACCGTGTCACAACACAACTGATTGGCCTCAAACAATTTAAAAAGGAAAGAAATTCCACAAATCGTCATTTTTAAACAATGGACACTGTAATTGAAATGCATTCCAGGTGACTACCTCATGAAGCTGGTTGAGAGAATGCCAAGAGTGTGCAAAGCTATCATCAAGGCAAAGGGTGGCTACTTTGAATAATCTCAAATATAAAATATATTTTGATTTGTTTAGCACTTTTTTGGTTACTACATGATTCCATATGTGTTATTTCATAGTTTTGATGTCTTCACTATTATTCTACAATGTAGAAAATAGTAAAAATATAGAAAAACCCTGGAATGAGTAGGTGTGTCCAATGTTTTGACTGGTACTGTACATTTTACAAACATTTTACACACATGTTACTTTAATACAAAGTAGTTAAAAATATATCATTTTTTATGTACACATTACATTTTGGATAGATATTACTCAGACATCTCCTGGGTACATTTTATGTATATAGTATACCCATCATGAGCTTTTTAATCACACCCCTCAGATTCTCTCAGCCCATCCCACCTATCTCTGTAGACCCCCCTCTTTTCATTTCCATGTGCCAAATATTTTTCAACTGTGCTGTGATGTCTTACATTAATTTCAAAATGATAGCATAGTATGCACAGATTGTAAATTAAAGATGAGCAAAATCTAATGAGCAAAATCTAATTAGCTGAGATTGTTGTATGTCCCATTTACACTCAGTGGCCAGTTTATTAGGTACACCCATCTAGTACCAGGTCAGACCAACCTTTGCCTCCAGAACAGCCTGAATTCTCCGGGGAATGGATTCTACAAGGTGTGGCGTTCAAATGTTGCTCATTTGGTATCAAGGGACCTAATGTGTGCCAGGAAAACAATCCCCACACCATTACACTACCGCCACCAGCCTGTACAGTTGACACCAGGCTGGATGGGGCCATGGACTCATGCTGCTTACGCCAAATCCTGACTCTGCCATCAGCATGACTCAACAGGAACCGGGATTCATCAGACCAGGCAGTGTTTTTCTAGACCTCAATTGTCCAGTGTTGGTGATCTCGTGCCCACTGGAACCGCTTCTTCTTGTTTTTAGCTGATAGGAGTGGGTCCGGTGTGGACGTCTGCTGCAATAGCCAATCCATGACAAGGACCGACAAAGTGTTCATTCCGAGATGTCGTTCTGCACACCACTGTTGTACTGCGATGTGATTCACCTGTTTGTGGCCCGCCTGTTGGCTTTCACAATTCTTACCATTCTCCTTCGACCTCTCATCAACAAGCTGTTTTCGTCAACAGGACTGCCGCTGACTGGATGTTTTTTGTTTGATGCACCATTCTCGGTAAACCCTAGACACTGTCCTGCTTGAAAAGCCTAGGATGACGGACGTTTCTGAGATACTGGAACCGGCGCTCTTGGCACTGGCGATCACACCATGCTCAAAGTCGCTTAGGTCACTCGTTTTGCTCGATCGAACAATACAGTAACTGAATGCCTTGATGCCTGTCTGCCTGCTTTAAACAGCAAGCCATGGCCGCTTAACTCACTGTCTGTAGGACCGAACCATTTTCGTGAACGGGGTGGTGTACCTAATAAACTGTCCGCTGTCTGTTGGTGTTTTGTGTATCAGTTCATGCACCATGTGCCATGGAATCGGTACATCGAAAACCTATTCCGTGGTTAAAGTGTTAATGGCAGCATGATGGTCTGTATTGTTCCCTGAGGACATAGGGTTGAAGAGGTGAATAATGTATAGCGCAGAGGAGGAGAGAGAGGAGGAGAGGGAGAGGAGGACAGGGTGATGAAGCAGAAGTGATTCAGAGGAATACAGCGAGTCTCCCAGGGATCGGAAAGCATATCCACTTTAAAAAGCTCTCTCTGAACCTCTCAATTTATCTACCTATCTCTCTCTCTCTGTTTCTAACCCTCTAAAATGTATCTACCTATCTATCTCTCTCTCTCTCTCTGTGTGTTTCTAAACCTCTCTATTTATCTACCTATCTCTCTCTCTCTCTCTCTGTTTCTAAATCTATTTATCTGCCTACCTACCTACCTACCTATCTCTCTCTCTCTCTCTCTCTCTCTCTGTTTCCAAAACTCTAAAATGTATCTACCTATCTATCTCTCTCTCTCTCTCTATTTCTAAACCTCTCTATTTATCTCTCTCTCTCTCTCTCTCTCTATTTATCTCTCTCTCTAAACCTCTCTATTTATCTCTCTATATCTCTCTAAACCTCTCTATTTATCTACATCGCTACAGTGGGGCAAAAAAGTATTTAGTCAGCCACCAATTGTGCAAGTTCTCCCACTTAAAAAGATGAGAGAGGCCTGTAATTTTCATCATAGGTACACTTCAACTATGACAGACAAAATGAGAAAACAAATCCAGAAAATCACATTGTAGGATTTTTTATGAATTTATTTGCAAATTATTGTGGAAAATAAGTATTTGGTCAATGACAAAAGTTTCTCAATACTTTGTTATATACCCTTTGTTGGCAATGACATAGGTCAAAGTTTTCTGTAAGTCTTCAGAAGGTTTTCACACACTGTTGCTGGTATTTTGGCCCATTCCTCCATGCAGTGATGTTTTGGGGCTGTTGCTGGGCAACACGGACTTTCAACTCCCTCCAAATATTTTCTATGGGGTTGAGATCTGGAGACTGGCTAGGCAGCTCCAGGACCTTGAAATGCTTCTTACGAAGCCACTCCTTCGTTGCCCGGGCGGTGTGTTTGGGATCATTGTCATGCTGAAAGACCCAGCCACGTTTCATCTTCAATGCCCTTGCTGATGGTAGGCTTTGTTACTTTGATCCCAGCTCTCTGCAGGTCATTCACTAGGTCCCCCCGTGTGGTTCTGGGATTTTTGCTCACGTTCTTGTGATAATTTTGACCCCACGGGGTGAGATCTTGCGTGGAGCCCCAGATCGGGGAGATTATCAGTGGTCTTGTATGTCTTCCATTTCCTAATAATGCTCCCACAGTTGATTTCTTCAAAACCAAGCTGCTTTACCTATTGCAGATTCAGTCTTCCCAGCCGTGGTGCGAGGTCTACAATTTTTGTTTGCTGGTGTCCTTTGACAGATCTTTGGTCTTGGCCATAGTGTGAGTTTCAGTGTGACTGTTCTTGAGGTTTTGGCATCGGTGGTCTTTTATACTTGATAAACAAGCTTCAGAACAGGTGCCATTAATACAGTATAACGAGTGGAGGACAGAGGACCTTCTTTAAAGAAGAAGTTAATCAGGTCTGTGAGAGCCAGAAATCCTTTGCTTGTGTTTGTCGGTGAACAAATACTTATTTCCACCATAATTTGCAAATAAATTCAATCAAAAAAATTCCTACAATGTGATTTTCTGGATTTTTCTTTTCCCTCATTTTGTCTGTCCACTATAGTTGAGAAGTGTACCTATGATGAAAATTTACAGGGCCTCTCTCATCCTTTTTAAGTGGGAGAACTTTGCACAATTGGCTGGCTGACTAAATACTTTTTTGCCCCACTGTATTACAGTTGAAGTCAGAAGTTTACATATCACCTTAGCCAAATACATTTAAACTCAATTCATCACAATTCCTGACATTTAATTCCTAGTAAAAATCCCCTGTCTTAGGTCAGTTAGATCACCATTTTCTTTTAAGAATGTGAAACTGTCAGGAATAATAGTAGAGAGAATGATTCATTTCAGCTTTTATTTCTTTCATCACCATTCCAGTGGGTCAGAAGTTCACATACACTCATTAGTTTTGGTAGCATTGCCTTTGAATTGTTTAACTTGGGTCAAATGTTTCGGGTAGCCTTCCACAAGCTTCCCACAATAAGTTGGGTGAATTTTAGCCCATTCCTCCTGACAGAGCTGGTGTAACTGAGACAGGTTTGTAGGCCTCCTTGCTCACACACGCTTTTTCAGTTCTGCCCACAAATGTTCTATAGGATTGAGGTCAGGGCTTTGTGATGGCCACTCCAATATCTTGACTTTGTTGTCCTTAAGCCATTTTGCCACAAATTTGGAAGTATGCTTGGGGTCATTGTCCATTTGGAAGACCCATTTGTGACCAAGCTTTAACTTCATGACTGATGTCTTGAGATGAATTTTCCTACCTCATGATGCCATCTATTTTGTGAAGTGCACCAGTCCCTCCTCCAGCAAAGCACTCCCACAACATGATGCTGCCACCCCCGTGCTTCACGGTTGGGATGGTGTTCTTCGGCTTGCAAGCATCCACCTTTTTCCTCCAAACATAATGATGGTCATTATGGCCAAACAGTTCTATTTTTGTTTCATCAGACCAGAGGATATTTCTCCAAACAGTACGATCTTTGTCCCCATGTGCAGTTGCAAACCGTAGTCTGTCTTTTTTATGGCAGTTTTGGAGCAGTGGCTTTTTCCTTGTTGAGTGACCTTTCAGGTTATGTCGATATAGGACTCGTTTTACTGTGGATATAGATACTTTGTACCTGTTTCCTCCAGCATCTTCACAAGGTCCTTTGCTGTTGTTCTGGGATTGATTTGCACTTTTTGCACCAAAGTACGTTCATCTCTAGGAGACAGAACACATCTCCTTCCTGAGCGGTATGACGGCTGTGTGGTCCCATGGTGTTTATACTTGCGTACTATTGTTTGTACAGATGAACGTGGTACCTTCAGACCTTTGGAGATTGCTCCCAAGGATGAACCAGACTTGTGTGGAGGTCTACAATTTTGCTGATTTCTTTTGATTTTCCCATAATTTCAAGCAAAGAGGTACTGAGTTTGAAGGTAGGCCTTGAAATACATCCACAGGTACACCTCCAATTGACTCAAATTATGTCAATTAGCCTATCAGAAGCTTCTAAAGCCATGACATCATTTTCTGGAATTTTCCAAGCTGTTTAAAGGCACAGTCAACTTAGTGTATGTAAACTTCTGACCCCCTGGAATTGTGATACAGTGAATTATAAGTGAAATAATCTGTCTGTAAACAATTGTTGGAAAAATTACTTATGTCATGCACAAAGTAGATGTCCTAACCAACTAGCCAAAACTATAGTTTGTTAACAAGACATTTGTGGAGTGGTTGAAAAACGAGATTTAATAAAAAACATAAAATTCACATTTACTACATAGGTATTCAGACTGTTTACTCAGTACTTTGTTACAGCCTTGACTCTTCTTGGGTATGACGCTACAAGCTTGGCACACCTGTATTTGGGGAGTTTCTCCCGTTCTTCTCTGCAGATCCTCTTAAATTCCAAAGGAATAGAGACATTTCAAATGTCATAGTATGACTATATATAGTGTTGTAACGATAGTGTGGGTTGTATTGACATTGGTGTTTGTTCTTCACTGGTTGCCCTTTTCTTGTGGCAACAGGTCACAGATCTTGCTGCTGTGATGGCACACTGTGGTATTTCACCCAGTAGATATGGGCATTTATCAAGATTGGGTTTGTTTTCAAATTCTTTGTGGGTCTGTGTAATCTGAGGGAAATATTTGTCTCTAATATGGTCATACATTTGGCAGGAGGTTAGGAAGTGCAGCTCATTTTCCACCTGGTTTTGTGGGCAGTGTGCACATAGCCTGTCTTCTCTTGAGAGCCAGGTCTGTCTACGGCGGCCTTTCTCAATAGCAAGGCTATGCTCACTGAGTCTGTAGAAAGTCAAAGCTTTACTTAATTTCTCTCTCTATTTCTCTCTCTCTCACTCTCTCTCTATACCTCCAAATTTTTCTACCTTTCTCTCTAGAAATACCTCCCTATTTATCTACCTCTCTCTCTATAAATACCTCCCTATTCCTACCTCTCTCTCTATAAATCATCCCTATTATTCTACCTCTCTCTCTATAAATACCCCCTACTTATTCCTTCCTCTCTATACCTCTATTTATCTACCTCTCTCTCTATAAATACCTCTCTTATTACTACCTCTCTCTCTATAATCCTCTATTTATCTACCTCTCTCTCTCTATAAATACTCCTATTTTATCTACCTCTCTCTCTATATATACCTCCCTACTTATCTACCTACTCTCTCTATAATACCTCCCTACTTATCTACCTCTCTCTCTATATTACCTCATTTATCTACCTCTCTCTCTATAAATACCTCCCTACTTATCACCTCTCTCTCTATAAATACCTCCCTACTTAATTCTACCTCTCCCTCTATACCTCTATTTATCTACCTCTCTCTCTATAAAATACCTCTCTATTTATCTTACTCTCTCTCATAAATACCTCCCTACTTATCTACCTCTCTCTCTATAAATACCTCCCTACTTATCTACCTCTCTCTATAAATACCTCCCTACTTTATCTACCTCTCTCTCTATAAATACTCCCTACTTATCTACCTCTCCTCTCTATAAATACCTCCCTATTATCTACCTCTCTCTCTATAAATACCTCCCTACTTATTCTACCCCTCCCTCTATACCTCTATGTATCTACCTCTCTCATCTATAAACCCACCTCTCTATTTATCTACCTCTCTCTCTCTCCTCCCTCTATACCTCTATTTATCTACCTACTTCTCTCTCCCTCTATACCTCTATTAATCTACCTCTCTCTCTCTCCCTATAATCCTCTATTAATCTACTCTCTCTCTCCTCTCTCTCTCCCTCTATACCTCTATCAATCCACCTCTCTCTCCCTCTATACCTCTATTTATCTACCTATCTCTCTCTCCCCCTCTATGCCTCATTTATCTACCTCTCTCCATATATACTCCGTTATTTCCGTTATTTCTCTCTATATATACCTCTCTATTTATCTACCTCTCTCCATATATATCTCTCCTGTTATTTCTCTCTATATAGACCTATCGTATCATTTCTACCTCTCTCTCTCTATACCTCTCTCCATATATACCTCCTTTATTTCTCTCTCTATATATACCTCTGTTATTTCTCTCTATATATACCTCTCTATTTATCTACCTCTCTCTCTCTCTATACCTCTATTTATCTCCTCTCTCCATATATACAGTACCTCCGTTATTTATTCAATATATACCTTCTATTTATCTACCTCTCTCTTCTCTATACCTCTATTTATCTACCTCTCTCTGTCCCTCTATTTATCTACTCTCTATTTATCTACCTCTCTCTCTCTCCTCTCTATACTCTATTTACCTACCTCTCTCTATACCTCTATTTATCTACCTCTCTCTATACCTCTATTTATTCTACCTCTCTTATAACCTTCTATTTACCTCTCTGTATACCTCTATTTATCTACCTCTCTCTCTCTCTATACCTCTATTTATTCTACCTCTCTGAATACCTCTATTTATCTACCTCGTCTCTATTATTACCTCTATTACTCTACCTCTCTGTATACCTCTATTTATCTACCTCTCTATATACCTTATTTATCTACCTCTCGTATACCTCTATTTATCTACCTCTCCTATATAACCTGCTATTTAATCCTACCTCTCTGTATACCTCTATTTATCTACCTCTCTCTATACCTCTATCTACCTCTCCATCTACCTTTTTCCCCATCTTGCTAATTCTCATTCTATCTCTGTCTCTCTACATTTTATCTCTTTTAAAATGATCCTCCCATCTCTCTCTTTCTCATGTTTTGTCACATTCGGTCTCCTACTCCTGTTTCACTCACCCTCCTGCTTTCTGTCTCTCTTTTTCCTCTCCTCACATCTCTCTTGTACTTTTTCTGTCGTCATCTCTCGCTCTCTACACTTTTCATTGGATGGAATCTGATATAAGGTCTCTTTCACTAATCTTTTTATCGACCCTCTCTCTCTGTCACACACACACACTTTTACTGCCTTGTTGACCACTGAGAGAGACCACTCAACACAGTCCCTTCTGACCCACTCCAGCCAAACTACAAGACCAGGAGATGGAGGGAAGAGGAGAGAGAGATGGGAGAGAGGGGAGAGGAAATGGGGAGGGGGTAGAGGGTAGAGGGTAAAGGAGAGAGAGGGAGGTGGGAGTGAAGCAAAGGCAAATAAAATAGGGGAGTAAAGAGAGAGCAGAAAAGAGTGGGAGAAGGGTGAACAGGGCAGTGGGTGAAGGAGAGAGCGATAGGAAGAAGGGAGCAAAGGGGAGAAAGTAAAGGAGGGAGGTAGTGAGGAGAGACAGAAGATTGAGGAAGAGAAGAGAGAGGGACAGGAGAGAGATAAAAGAACACTGGTTTCCCCAACATCAGTCCCACTGCACCTAAAGTGATGATGTTCCAACAACAGAGCCCCATCATTATTCTAGAACCCCTATGTCCCGGGGGAGAACCCTTCTGTGTTTCAGTGCTTGATTGACATTCCATTTGTCCCATGAAAGGTGACTGTCTAACCCTCATGTGGGTTCAACACTACAAAATAGAAATATATCTATATTTTTATATTATTCTGCTCTGGCTTTAGATGCTATTCACACAAACACACATCACTTCAAGAGGATGACAATGTGTTTTACATCTGACAATGAACAAGATGATGTTACTTCTTCCTGTGAGACTCAGTTTCAAGAAAAACGTTTTTTTCTAATGAAATTAAGAAAACCAAACGATGTTATTCAAAATAAAACAATACAGAAGACATATTTTTTTTCATATCTGTGTTTACATATATGATGTTTACATATCTTGCATTACTCATCTCATATGTATATACTGTATTCTATACTTCTACGGTATCTTAGTCACTTAATGTTTACATATCTGGCATTACTCATCTCATATGTATATACTGTTATTCTATACTTTCTACGGTATTCTTAGTCACTTAATGTTTACATATCTGGCATTACTTCATCTCATATGTATATACTGTATTCTATACTATTATACTGTATCTCTGTTCGTTCTGCTCTGACATCGCTCGTCCATATGTATATAGTCTCAATTCATTCCTACTTAGATGTGTGTATATTGGGTATATGTTGTGTAATTTGTTAGATATTACTTGTTAGATATTACTGCACTGTCGGAGCTAGAAGCACAAGCATTTCGCTACACCCGCAATAACATCTGCTCTAACCAGAATAGAAAGAGGAGTGGGAGGCCCCGGTGCACAACTGAGCAAGAGGACAAATACATTAGAGTGTCTAGTTGAGAAACAGATGCCTCACAAGTCCTCAACTGGCAGATTCATTAAATAGTACGCGCAAAACACAGTCTCAACGTCAACAGTGAAGAGGCGACTCCGGGATGCTGGCCTTTTAGGCAGAGTTGCAAAGAAAAGCCAAATCTCAGACTGGCCAATAAAAAGAAAATATTAAGATGGGCAAAAGAACACAGACACCGGACAGGGGAACTCTGCCTAGAAGGCCAGCATCCCGGAGTCGCCTCTTCACTGTTGACGTTGAGACTGGTGTTTTGCGGGTTCTATTAATGAATCTGCCAGTTGAGAATTTGTGAGGCGTCTGTTTCTCAAACTAGACACTCTAATGTACTTGTCCTCTTGCTCAGATGTGCACCGGGGCCTCCCACTCCTCTTTCTATTTTAGTTAGAGACAGTTTGCGCTGTTCTTTGAAGGGAGTCGTACACAGCGTTGTACGAGATCTTCAGTTTCTTGAAAATGTATCGCATGGAATAGCCTTCATTTCTCAGAACAAGAATATACTGACGAGTTTCAGAAGAAAGATCTTTGTTTCTGGACATTTTGAGCCTGTAATCGAACCCACAAATCTGATGCTCCAGATACTCAACTAGTCTAAAGAAGGCCAGTTTTATTGCTTCTTTAATTAGCACAACAGTTTTCAGCTGTGCTAACATAATGCAAATTGTTTTCTAATGATCAATTAGCCTTTTAAAATTATTAAACTTGTTATGCTAACACAATGTGCCATTGGAACACAAGAGTGATGGTTGCTGATAATAGGCCTCTGTACGCCTATGTAGATATTCCATTCAAAGTCAGCCGTTTCCTGCGTACAAAAGTAATTTACGACATTAACAATCTCTACACTGTATTTCTGATCAATTTGATGATATTTTAATGGACAAAAAATTTGCTTTACGTTCAAAAACAAGGACATTTCTAAGTGACCCCAAACCTTCGAACGGTAGTGTATATGGTATACATCTATATTGCATACTACTACAGGTACCTGAGAATACACCGTATCTGTTAGACTGTGGTTATTGTAATGATCATTCATTCATAATCTACTCAACAGGAAACCACACTGCCTTTTTTCTCCTCTCTGCATACTTGAACTATAATACAGTGGGAAGGTGTGGAGTTAATGTGAGAGAGGGAAAGGCATTACAGCAGGTTAACACAACACACCCCACACACACACACACACACACACACACACACACACACACACACACACACAGCACACACACACACACACACACACACACACACACACACACACACACACACACACACACGGTAATGTGAGAGAAGAAAGCATTACGGTAGATAAATGCAGAAAGGGGGAAAACTCAAATCACAACTTCCTTCAATCACTATACGGTACGGAAAGGCACATTTGAATATTTCCTACCTGAAAGTACGAATACTATACAATTTTAATCATTCTTTAACATGTAGATGCTTTTTTCGTCTGTCAGGTTGTTTTTTTTCATAAAAGACTGGGAGAAGAGGTATAGCTGGTAATGTCTTTGGCAGAGAGGAGAAAAACATGGTTTAAAAGTCTCTGATGAAGAATCACTTCTAGAACAATGAGAGATAGCCGGAGAGCTGAGAGAGAGAGAAGTGCTTTATGAAGGTAGAGCGATGGAGGAAAGTATAGTTCACCTCTCTAAGCGCATTTGATCTGCTCTCATCGTCTTCTTATATGATGGAACAAAATGATACAATGCAATACCGTAGAATACAATACAACACAGTACAGTACAATAAAATACAATGGAACAGAACAAAATATCGAATAGAACAAAATATAATATAATTGAATATTGGTTATGTATTTTGTCCATATCTACTAAATGGATTATCAAATTCCTCTACTTCATTTCTACTTCTTACCTTGTTTCATTCTGAAGGGGGCAGGCCTGGTGAGAGAGGAGGAGGAAGGGAGAGGAGGAAGAAAAAGAAATAGCTGATCCACTGTCCTTCATCACCACAGTACAAGGTCTTCTGACACAGCTACTCTCTTCCCTCTCTTTCGCTCTCTGTCTCTCTGTCTTTTATTCTCTCTGTCTCTCTGTATTTTATTCTCTGTCTTTTATTCTCTCTGTCTCTCTGTCTTTTATACTCTCTGTCTGTCTTTTATTCTCTCTGTCTCTCTGTCTTTTATTCTCTCTGTCTTTTATTCTCTCTGTCTCTCTGTCTTTTATTCTCTCTGTCTCTGTCTTTTATTCTCTCTGTCTTTTATTCTCTCTGTCTTTTATTCTCTCTGTCTCTCTGTCTTTTTTTATCTTCTCTGTTTCTCTCTGTCTTTTATTCTCTCGGTCTCTCTGTCTTTTATTTTCTCTGTCTCTCTGCCTCTCATTCTCTCTCTCTGAAGATGATAATATCAAACCTATACCTTGTAGACTTGAATTAGCCTAGCCCACAATCTAACATACTGTATCACACACTGTAAATGTCCTAAAGTGCACACTTCCATACTATACTTCATTACTACGCTTCCATACTATAATTCCACATTAGCCAGGCTATCAGGAGGTGTTCTCATTCCCTAATGAGGGCCATAAAGAAGAGCCCTAAAGAAGAGCCCTAAATGGGAAGGAGTCAGTGAACTAAGCGTACGTTATAAATCCACTGACCTTCTCATCAATGATGCAGAATAAGTGAACAGAAACATGCTTCCCCTTTTAGCTGCTACGGAGAGAGGGAGAAGAATGAAAGAGGAAGAGAGATGAGAGAGGGGGAGAGAATGAGGGGGAGCGGGAGAGAGATGAGAATGGAGAGAGAGACAGGAGAGAGAATGAGAGAGGGGGAGAGAGGGAGAGAGAGATGAGAGAGGGAGAGGGAGAGATGAGAGATGGGGAAGAGCAGGAGAGAGATGAGAGAGGGGGGAGAGAGAGAGGAGAGATGGGAGAGAGCAGGAGAGATGAGAGAGGAGAGAGAGAGATGAGAGATGGAGAGAGGCAGGAGAGAGATGAGAGAGGGGGAGAGAGGAGTGAGAGATGAGAGAGGGGAGAGAGGAAGAGAGATGAGCAAGGGGGAGAGAGGGAGAAGAGAGATGAGGAGAGAGGGAGATGAGGAGGGGAAGAGAGGGAGAGAGACAGATGAGAGAGCAAGAGAGGGTGAGAGAGATGGAGGAGCAAGAGAGGGGAGAGAGATGAGGGGAGAGAGGAGAGAGTGAGGGGATAGAGGGAGAGGAAATGAGAGAGGAGGAGAGAAAGGAGAGAGAGGGAATGAGGGAGCGGGAAGACAGGAGAGAGAATGAGAGAGAAGAGAGGGGGGAGAGAGATGAGGGAGAGAGATGATACTCATCATCATTAATGCTGTGGATTAGTGAAAACAGATACAGTTACAGTATTGTTATATCAGTAATATCTCAAGTCAAGTGTTTTATCAAGGATGAAGTGTTTGGATAGTCTCTGGGGAGAGATGACATTGATAAGAATTACTCTGAATGTAGCCTACACACACACCACACCACACACACACACACAACACACACACACACACACACACACACACCACACACAACACACACACCACACACAACACACACACACACACACACACACACACACACACCTTATTAAGCTATAATTAAATTTGGCCTTTAGTCATTAGAAAGCAGGTAAATAAAGTACTGCATAATAAATCTAAAGGACAATATGAATAAGCATTTCCCGTCCAGGCAACTTTGAATTTATCAGCATCACAACCACTGAGTTGGAAATGATCCCTCTAAAGATAACAGAAGTGCTTATTGTTTGATTAATTCGTTCAGACCTGGCTATTATAATCTCATCTCCACTGTAACAGCTTGATCAGGAGTCAGGAGGTAATTTCATTGAGGTGACATGTTATCTAAACTACAGGAATAAAAAGCTATTATGCTAATTTCATCTCATAGTCATCAATCATCCGCGATAGAGCTGTCACGTCATTCCGTGTTCCCCTCTGATGCGATGTGTGTGTGTGTGTGTGTGTGTGTGTGTGTGTGTGTGTGTGTGTGTGTGGTGTGTGTGTGTGTGTGTGTGTGTGTGTGTGTGTGGTGGTGTCGGAGGAGGGGGAGAATGAACACATCCTCATTATATTTACCGGGACCCCGGGGCGGTGTGTGCGCTCGTGTGTAAACGGGAGGGAATCTTTGAGTGAGCAGGTCTGTCGTTCACAGACACCGGCAATAACGGGAAGGAGTCTATGGTTTTAGACAGTTTGGAGAAACTGTCCAGAGCTATATAGTTGTATTTTCTTTCATGTCTTGTAGTTCAACGAAAGCAGACTTTGATACGTTTATTCTTCAAGATAATTTGGAGGAATTTAGGCCTATACCTTCGTTTTTTTCTCAATGAAAGCAGGCTTTTCTAACTCAGTGATGCATTTTGACCACTTTTAATTTATTTAATATATTGTGTATTATTTTACACATTTGTATTTCTCCACGAAATGGGGCTAAATCGAAGGTCCTGTACTAAATATGCGTTACTGAAGGAGATGACCAGTAGTTGTGCACGCGGGAGTCCATATGACGTCAGAGAGACAGGCGAGTTAAAAGCAGAGAGCGCATCAGGAGTGGCATGGTTGGTTTGTGGATGATAGATCACAACATCACTACCGCTTTGGACTGCAAATGATGCGTTTCACCGCGTCAGATTGACTGGACAGTAAACATATTTATTAATTCAGCGAGTCACCAACTGTCAACCGACTTGGACACCTAAGCCATCCCCCAAAAAACATCCCAAGGGAGAATTGCTCTATAGCTGATATTTCTTTAATACCTCAATAGAAGAGCCGAAAAACAGCTGAAGCAGACTGTTCATTACAAACCTAATATTGGGTGCCGGCACTTTACCCGGGGTGAAAAGCAGTGCGTTTCGGTGTTGGTTTGATTTGGTCAAAGTTACCTTTATTCACAGATCTAGGACAAACCTCTCCAGATCCCACATTCGGAGGGGAATTGCAAAAGTGACCTTAGATCAACGTCTAGGAGCTACTTAATCCTGATGCACGGATGAGTGACAGTTGGACATTGTGCTCGTGCTCGATCCTTTGAAGTTTGCCGACATTCACTGATGTTTGATATCATGGCTTACCCGCAGCTAGGATACCCCTACTCACCTACACACCAGGTAAGGCGTCTCTCACTAGAAGAAACATCACAAGTGTGGTGAAGGAAAACATTCTTTGTTTCTGTTACTATAGTGTCTTCGGTTTTGCACATAAATCCTGTAGCCCAACTTTTTGTTTGCTTGACAAAATAACTAATTTATATAGCCCTTTTCGTTTTGTGCTCACGCATTGCATATTGGTTATATTCTTCCTGAAGAATCTATTCTTGTATTCGCGCCAGTTCCTCATGAGCACGAGCTCTCTGGCCAACTGCCTCGAGCCTGGTGGAAGGTCTCTCCTGGACTCCGGTGTGATGCCTCCCTCTCCCCAGCCTCTCCGGTGCCCGGTGTACGAGAGCAGACTGCTCGGCTCCCCGGGCCAAGAGCTACCAACACCGGCTATAGGTCTGGGTGTGTACGGAGCTGCCTATGGAAAGAGCCAGGGGTACTATGGCACCTGCGGAGGCGACGCAACAGCTTTATATGCCAGGGTAGGTACTTTTCTATATTGAATTTCGTTTATATATATATATATATTTCTTATTGTTTCAATTAATTCGTCATGTCAGCGAAAATTAAAAGGACAGACATTTGCCCAATTCGTACGTACTGGACTGATCCATATCTGTGGTGGGCAACGTAGCCTAAACAAAACTATGTTTGACAGTCAGATTTCGAAAGGTTTTCTTAAGTTTTCTCAATCACAATGAAATAATAATGAATAATAAAATATTTTGATTTCATATTTGCAGGGAACATTGGACTCCAAAGATGGAGCGGCTGCGCATGTGAGGGCCTCTCAAACCCCTGCTTACTATCCGTACGATTACGCATTTGGACAGTATCCATATGACCGATATGGGTATGTCTACTAAACATGTTATCTGTTTCTAAATAACTTGTAATTCTGTTAGAAAACATTTCAATTGTATCTAAACGTGAGAAATAGTGATAACGCATGCGTAATTGTGGCATAAAATAGTTCCATTTACGAACGCATATCTCCTGCACAATGTAATAAGTCAAACCCCTTATAGTTCCAAGTAAAAAGTAAAATATTTGAAAACTCCAGCACATCTTAGATCCAATAAACATAGGATTGAAAATAAAATATTTGGAAGAGTTTCTCTTTCAAATAAACTCCTATTCTGACACCCCTCCCCTCTCCTCCCTTCTCCCAGGTATGGGTCATCAGTGGACAGTGCAGCTGCCCGGAGGAAGAACGCTACGAGGGAGACCACCAGCACGCTGAAGGCCTGGTTGCAGGAGCACCAGAAGAACCCGTACCCCACCAAGGGAGAGAAGATCATGCTGGCCATCATCACCAAGATGACACTCACACAGGTAACAACTGGCTCAGTGTTTGGAGACGGAATATGTTAGTTGGAGCTCTACTGAACTTATTGTTGTGTTCCAGTACATGTCTGATCGAAGAGCACTATGTACTGGTTAATCACAGTGCTCTTCACTTTTTAAGGAGCACTACACTGTAAAGGGGTTGCAGTGACTTTGACAGTAACTTACAAGCAGCTCAGTGGCAAGTAAAATGATATATTTCATATTATAAACAGGGTGGTTCGAGCCCTGAATGCTGATTGGCTGAAAGCCGTGTTATATCAGACCGTATCCATGGGTATGACAAAAAATATATATAATAGTTCTAATTACGTTGGTAACCAGTTTATAATAGCAATAAGGCACCTCGGGGGTTTGTGGTATATGGCCAATATACCATGGCTAATGGCTGTATCCAGGCACTCCGAATTGTGTTTTGTCTAAGAACAGCCATTAGCCATGATATATTAGTCATATACCACACTCATTCGGGTCTTATTGCTTAAAAACAGTACTCCAGGGGTAGACAACCCTGCTCCTGGAGTGCCACAGGTACAACTAGGCACCATACCCGGCCAACTGAGCTAATTGATCTGTTCAGTGATAGACTAAATTCCACACAACTGGTCTTCCAGGTCAGTTAAATCAAAAATATGAAGTACATATACGAGTTACGAGTTAAATTGGTACAGCATTCCTACTCACAGGTGCAAACAGAGCCACCGGAAAACGTGTGGCGAGACAGCATTTCCCCCAGTACTTTATAATCTGGTGTGGCCATTTTCAAAGCAGCAGTACCGACAGGGCCAGTAACTTCTCAGCGCATTTTTGAATTCCAGTTCAACATTTACCTGCTCTGTCGCTGCCTACCATTGAAAACCATTGAAGACTACACTCAGAAAAGTCGTGCTATTTGTATTTGTGCAATATAATTGGCCGTACAGTCAAGCACCACTACGCTCGCGCAAGTCACAACTTCTCGAGCACTACAGAAGTTGATAGCTAAATTCGAACAGCACGTACGAATTGTCCTCAAGTAAAAATAAGCGCCCATCGATCTACTTGCTGAGCTTATTTATTTTAGTGAAAGTAATTTACAAAAGTAAACCTTCAATAGTGAACACACTAGCAATATGCTGGCTACTACTGATCGTCTGCAAAGAGTAAGCTACAAAATACACTTTAGCGTTCCTCTTTCCTGGCCTACTGTAGCCAGTTAGATATCTCTTTTGGAACGCAATTGTCTAAAAGGGGCCGCATCATATTTTGAGATGTAAAAAAAAATTCTCAAAATAACATACTTTAGAAACAAAAATTAATGCAATTATTACAACGTAATGAGTTACATTTCTAAATTATATTAAACAGCTTTTTAATACATATCATACTAACCAAATATAGGCTATTAATAGCTGCATATAGAGAGAAAGCATGCAAACCTAGGACCTGTGTGACCCCAATGCATTTAAAAAATTACACCATGTCCGGGCCAGTAGAGATTCTGTTTGGGCCAGTAGATTTTGAGCCATGTTAACATTGGACCCTGTCATAGCCTACAAATAGGACCCAGAGTTTTACCTGACCAGGTCATGATATCAGTACAAACTCCAGGCCCAGCAAAGACATGTACGAATTTTGCCTCATCACTTTTGAACCTGTGTTGCAGCCTCTGGGTGCAACAAATATAGTCTCTTACAAGGCGCACCTCAAAATATGTTAATGAGACAGAAACAACAATGCCATGCACCCGCTAGTGGTAAAAACATTATTGGAGCTCCAAAGATATGGTACGGTACTGTATTCTGTGGGATGGAATTTCAGTACCATTCGAAATACAGTAAGTATTTCCCCACCCACAACATTTTTCCACAATGCACCATCATTTACAATATGCTAGAGTATTTTACTGATGATAATACCCCAAATTACCGTATAAATTACAGTTTTCCGTTACAGTGTCAGCACTGGATAATCACAGATAAAGATTACATCCCACAGAAATTTCTTCTGCTTTGTCCTAAAAACAATTACAAACACAGGCTGGAGAGGTTGGAGCAGAGGGCAGCCATACTGCAGTGCCCCTGAAGCAGTTTTAGGGGTTAAGTGCCTTGCTCAAGGCCACAAAGGCCAGCTTGGGAATTAATCAAATATGCAATAATTTCTTAATGTGTTTCTTCATTCAGGTGTCCACGTGGTTTGCCAATGCACGGCGGAGGCTGAAGAAGGAGAACAAAGTCACATGGTCACCACGAGCCAATAAGAGCTCTGACGAGAGGGGCTGTGAGGATGACAGCGACAGTGCAGAGGGATCACAAGAGGAAGAGCCAATCAAAAGCGAGATAGATGTTGATGGTGAGTGCATGCGTACCATAGATTTATATCATTAACTAAAAGAAGCAATTAAAATGGCGTCTATTAATTTAGATGGAAGTTGCTTTCTATCAGGCTGTAAAGTTTATGATTGTTAAAACATCTATGTATTTTTTGGTTGTAGATTCTGTAACAGGTAGGTGTGTGGACCTACAACAGAGTGATCTGGAGGACTTTGATCTGCTGGAGTCAGATGGTTCTGACTGCGACCCTAAACACCGGTTTCACACCAAGGACACCCCAGTACACACACCACCGGACCACCGCCACCACCCCAAAGACCCTTCTACCAGCCCACTCAGACATACCCCAGACACATCCCGACATGGGAACGAGCGGTTGTCACTGTCAGCAGACTGCCCCAAACACACACCAGAGCACGAACGAACAACCAACTCATTCTACACTCAACAGGACCTGCAAAGTACAGAGAGCAGCAAACCTAAAATCTGGTCCATCGCACAAACTGCTGCTATCCAACCTGAATTCCCTGCATGCATGCACACAGCCACCCCCAGCGAGTCTCTCTCCCCAGGGGGGTATCCAACTGAAGTACCCCACCTGAAGGTGGGGGCGGCTAGGCAGCAGGACTCGCCGGTGACTACCCTCAGAGATTGGGTGGACGGGGTCTTCCACGACCCACTGTTCAGACAGAGTTCCTTTAACCCTGTGTTGTCCAAGCCAGCCATGGACAGGGCATGGATTGGGTTAAATAGACAGGTGATGGAAGGCAGAACTCTGGGACAACGTTCTGTTGAACATGTTACCTCGTCTTTGCAGAATGTATAGACTTCTTTACAGAGACTTACAGAGACTTACAGATACTTACAGAGACTTACAGAGACTTACAGAGACTTACAGAGACTGCTGTAGAAAGGTATATGAACTCCCTGTGATGGCACATGCTTCCATGCCTTTTTTTGTTTTAGAAAAGTGTCAGTACATCGACGTAGGCTACATCAGTGTCAGTAAATAAGTTCTGCATAAACTTAAAATTCTTAGTACTTTCAGTTTAAAACACAGATGTAAATGAGTGGAAAAGAGGGATTCAATCCCTTTGGACATAGAAAAGCAATGTAGTAACCTACTCATTCTCCAGGTAAAATGAACCCCTCAACAGATTAGAAAGTGCTGGATGGTTTGATCACAAAAACACTGAAAATATGTAGTTTTATGATGTTGGAGTATCACGTTAGTCGTTTATTGGAACTTTGGTATTTCTACAGCACCGTGGGAATACCTTCGGGGGAGTAGCCTACTGGCCTACACCGTTTACAGACCTTTTATAATAACCAGATGCATGAGAGCACCATTTTTTCTCTTAAACGAAATAAAGCATAATATATGTTTTGCTTATGATCACATCTGATATAACTATTTCACACGTGTATACATGTTCTTGCACTAAAGTCCGATTGCAGTTGTTGAGTCACTGAAATAAACAATCGTTTTTTGCAGAATGATGTTCTCTCTGATGCGTCTGTTTGCTCGTTGCGTTCGCTCTCCATGGTGCTGAAATTGTGTCGCTAAATCATGAAAATATATCATAGCCCACAAATGAAATATAAATAGGTTTATTTAACATTTTTTATTGAACTTAAAATTTCCTCCAAGACTGAATATTTTGCACACATAGTTAGTTCCTCAATGAATGCACATTGGAGATCGAGATATACTGTAGTAGGCTATTTTTCCCTCAGTTTGTGTGTGTGTGTATGTTTGTAAAAGGGGGCAAGCTGGGCATCCTTGAGCCGTGACTAATTCCAACACACAGAGGACAGGGCTGCTAAATTGTTAAATCGATGCCACTTCCACAGCGGGCCCAGATATAGCAGCAATCAGCGATGCGTCTCTTTTCATTAGSCGGCTTTTGACTGCATCAACCTGGGACCATGAGCTGCGCATCCACCGCTCTCTAAACGGGTCACTCCATTATAGAATATACTCCATTAGCGAGGAGTTGAGCTGCCTAACACACTTCTTAATCTAATAGCTTTATCTCCACTGACTTCATGCAATATCTCTTCTGATTTGCCAGCTGAAGGGTTAGGAGTAGCCTAGGTCTGACATTGTAAGAAGACCCATGACATGATGCCGTTCAACCCGAGGGTTGAGGGAGACTTTTCAAAATGTTAAGGCTAGAATAATAAGTGGCATGAGAGGGATCGAATGGATGGATACTATTGATACAAATGAGGTACAATTCGATCTGGTAAACATCTTTAAAATATATATATATATATTCAGTAAAGGCCTACATCATGGACTTATTTTGGTCTTTGAATCACCACACCCATCATATCACTATATCTGTATAAGATGCTTAATGTCGTTGCATCAAAGACAATTTAGTAAAATATAACATTATAGGCCTACTGGAATAGTTCTCACCCTCTCTTCAACTCAAATCCTACAATATCCCAAAAACCTTCAGTTGTCAAGAACAATAAATTATTCAACATAACTTCACGAATTTGAGGCTTTATAAAATGTTCCATAAACACTTTCTAAATAAGAGTTAAAGAACAATTAAGCGGTAGGGTCCGGGATGAATAAACTACTTTTCCCTCTCTTCTTTTCTCCTGCGTTTTCGGTTTAGGAAAGATAATAAAGTATTCAACAGAACAGAGCCGAGATCTTCCGAGGCCTTGTATGGAATTAACCATTTCAGTCTAAATAATTCAAGACGAATTCAACCGAGAATTCCATTCTTTTTCTGCTTCATAAATAAATTAGATTTAAGATGATAAATAATGACATCTGGCTCTTCCTGTAAAGTTTACTTTCTTTCTTCAGCACAATGAATGTAGACATAGTATATCGAACAAGCCTATAGTCTTATTTACATAGAGCTAGCTAAGGATTATAAAGCGGTACAATGAACAATCTCTGAAATAATGGTCTACACACACAAAAACATCATGTTTCTAAATAGTACCAGATTGAGGTTATTTGGCTTGTAACCATAGCAGAACCCTTTTGATGTAATTTAAAATCCTTTTTTGAAGGTTCAATAAAGAACCATGCTCATAAGGTTCTACCTGGAACCTGTATGGTGCTATAAAGAACCCTAAGGTTCTATAAAAAAAATAACAATTAAAAAATGATCTAAATAGCACCAAAAAAGGGTTCCACTATGGTTACAACCCTTTATGTGGATGTATAGAATCTTTTTTGATGGTTCTTTATATAACCTTTATGGAGAATGGTTCTATAAAGAACCTTTCTCAATCTGAAAGGTTCTTTTAATATCCCTTTGAATAACCATACAGGGTTCTTTACTCTGGTTGGGGATATTGTTAAATTCCATAGCTGCTATTATTGCGTTAATTGACAAGTTGAATCAAGTGAGCTACCTCTGGATCAGCTGGGGGACCCTGAGAAGAGAATTGAGAACCACTGACTGATTTAGTCAACTGTTCTCAGTTGACACAAGGCCATAGCCTACATGAGTCTTTCACAAGACACGTCACTGGCCACAGTCATATATAATATGTAATGGCATACAGTGCTTTCAGAAAGTATTCACTTAATCCACATTTTGTTGTGTTACAGCCTGAATTCAAAATTGATAAAATATTTTTTTTCTCGCCCATATAAACACAATACCCCATAATGACAAAGTGAAAACATGTTTTTAGAGATTTTTGCAAATGTATAAAAAACTAAATGCAGAAACATCCTATTTACATAAGTACTCACACCCTTGAGTCAAAACTTTGTAGAAGCACCTTTGGCAGCGATTACAGCTGTGAGTCTTTCTCGGTAAGTCTCTAAGAGCTTTGCACACCTGGGTTGTACAATTTTTGCACATTTGCACATTATTCTTTTCAATTCTTCAAGCTCTATCAAGTTGATTGTTAAGCATTGCTAGAGAGCCATTTTCAAGTCTTGCCATAGATTTTCAAGCTGATTTGATTCAAAACTGTAACTAGGCCACTCAGGAACATTCAATGTCGTCTTGGTAAGCAACTCCATTGTATATTTGGCCTTGTGTTTTAGGTTATTGTACTGCTGAAAGGTGAATTTGTCTCCCAGTGTCTGTTGGTAAGCAGACTGAACCAAGTTTTCCCCTAGGATTTTGCCTGTGCTTAGCTCTATTCCGTTTCTTTTTATCCTAAATAAAACTCCCTAGTCCTCGCCAATAACAAGCATACCCATAACATGATGCAGCCACCACCATGCTTGAAAATATGAAGAGTGGTAGTCAGTGATGTGTTGTGTTGTGTTTGCCCCAAACATAACGCTTTGTATTCAGGACATATTATGTACAGGCTTCCTTCTTATCACTCTGTCATTTAGGTTAGTAATGTGGCAGAACTACAATGTTGTTGATCCATCCTCAGTTTTCTCCTGTCACAGCCATTAAACTCTAACTGTTTTATAGTCACCATTGGCCTCATGGTGAAATCCCTGAGCTGTTTCCTTCCTCTCCGGCAAGCTGAGTGTGGAAGGACGCCTGTAACTTTGTAGTGACTGTGTGCATTGATCTAAAGTGTAGTTAATAAATTCACCATGCTCAAGGCAATTTTCAATGTCTGTTTTTTTTTACCCATCTATGAATAGGTGCCCTTCTTTGCGAGGCTTTGGAAAATGTCCCTGGTCTTTGTGAGTGAATCTGTGTTTGAAATTCACTGTTCGACTGAGGGACCTTAAAGCTAATTGTATTCTTTCATTTTTTATTAATATCTAAACATTTTAGAAAAACTTAATTCCACTTTAGACATTATGGGGTATTGTGTGCGGCCAGTGACACAAAATCTGAATTGAATCCATTTTAAATTCAGGCTGTAACACAACAAGGTGTGGAAAAAGTCAAGGGGCGTGAATACTTTCTGATGGTGCTGATAACACAACACATTGGATATACTCACTCATAGTTGTACAAAAGAGCTATGAGAAAACCACGCCACAAAATATTCTAATGAGCTGCCTACCCTATATTAAAAGTGTCACTAAAAGAGCAAAGAACCCTTTTGTGATCTGTAAATAACCATTGAAAGCTCAAAAGGGTTATTTGAGTCATTATGGTTCCACATAGAACCATCACCCTTCCCAAAGAAGCTTTGAGTAACCCTCATTTTTTTAGTGTATAGGCTATCATTCCACTTTATTCAATCGCAATTTGTGAGATTTGCAACCCTGAATGGGAACTCTACCCCAAACCAAGACGCTCAATAATAGGCCTATTTCAAAAGGTTCAAAACGAACCACCCCCAAAGTTCAGTGTGCTTATATCATCCATGCCATTTAGCTCTGAGGTGAGAGGAGATATGAGGGAAAAGATATGAAGAGATGGGAGGGGAGAGGGAGAGTATGCTTAACGGGACTGGAGTACCTGTTTACACCCTCAGCTGCTGCGGTGACACGGGGCCTCAAGTGCTGGAGAGCACTAGCCTGTCTTGCAGAGCACTGCATTGATGAGTGGCAACTTGGAGGTTTTCTCACTGTAGGTTAAGTTCAATACTGCATGTGTTCCATGTCTCTGTCTGTCCAGTTGAGATGTGTATCTGTTCTCCATCCTCTCTTTGTCCTTTCTCCCTCTTTACCGTCCTCTGACATCGTCTGACTTTCCTTCCATTCCATTCTCTTACCTCTACTGCTAAATTCTTTGCCTCTCTCTACTCCTTGTGCACCTCTCTCCTTCCTCTCTGTCATCTCTTCCTCTCTGTCATCTCTTCCTCTCTGTCCTCTCCTCCTCTCTTCTCACCCTCTCTCCTCCACTTCCCCCTACTCTCCCTCTCTCTCAACTTAAACCACAGAAGCAGTCTAGACACACAAACAATATATCCCACCCTGCCTCGTCTCTCTCACTTCTCCCACACAACACCAAGCTCTATGGGCCAGATAATGCATTAAGCCATAGTGTGTTTAATGCCCCAGTCTGGTAGAGTAGCAGAGACAGGTTGGACCTGATGTTAGCGTGTCTGTTTCACACCACTAATAAAACAGCCCCACCACAGCACACCCTGTGGGGACGCATCATGCAAACATTTACAGTCAAGCATCTGTCAAATGCCCGACCGGTGAATTTCTTTCTTGCAACATAGTCTTTCTTTACATTCAGATTTTTGATAGTGGTGGAACCATAGAAATATAATTACTAGAACAGGCAAAGCCCCTCAGACCACAGCAATTTGACAGTTACATATGGGTGGAACTATCCACAACATTAATTTATATATTGTGCATTCTAATAGAATTGCATTCTGTCTCCCATAATAAGGTGGAAGCCCTGTTTTTTCAGAATTTCTAACTCTGAAGAAGGTCTTTGTAAGGGTGTTTCTGCAGACTCCAGAGGAGGAGGAAGTTCAGTTCTCTAGGCTCTAAGAACATTATATTGACTTATCCTAAACACTATCTACACCTTCAGTCTAACACCTAGCCCACTCAACACCCTCCATCACACACACACACACGCACCTACGGACACGCACGCACCTATGGACACACGCACCTACGGACACACTCGCACACAAACACTTATATAAATACACGCACAAACGCACACACTCTCTCCCTTCTCTCTCTCTCTCTCTCTCTCTCCATCTCTCTCCAAGACACACACCACAGCCACACCATTCTCTCCTGTGTCCTGTCACACACACTCAGGTCTTTTGAGGCTATCAGAGTGCTGAGAGCTAACTCTCTCCCTAGACTGTCACGTCACCCCCCTTAGCGGAGGTGTCTGCTTCCCCCAGCTACCCTCTCTGTCCCTGGCACTAGAACATGTCATATCGTCTCCATGGTAAAGGTCACGACGTCTGTACTCTGTCACTTCAGCTGAGTAGGAGGAAGTCCCTCCAACACACTGATCTAAGGTCAGCTATGATTTTTATACCCTTAATAGTAAAGGTTAGGATTGAAGGATGATGAGCTGATCCTAGATCTGTGTCTATGGGCATTTTAGATCCAGAGTGACTTCAGAGAAGTGAAGGTTAGATAATTGGCTAAAGAGAGATCAGGGGTAGCTCCTTAGTAAGGCTGGAGGCTCAATAATGTGACAGATCTTAGAGGTACAATCTTTTAATGGGGCAATTATACGGTGAGAATTGTTATTTTATGTTGAGGGAGAATACAGTGATTATAGTGTGTGTGTGTGTTGTGTGTGTGTGTGTGTGTGTTGTGTGTGTGTGTGTGTGTGTGTGTGTGTGTTGTGTGTGTGTGTGTGTGTGTGTGTGTGTGTGTGTGTGTGTGTGTGTGTTGTGTGTGTGTGTGTGTGTGTGTGTGTGGTGTGTGTGTGTGTGTGTGTGTGTGTGTGTGTGTGTGTGTGAAATTCAGTGGTATTTATCCTCATCTTCTGCATAGAGGAATCTATTGGAGATTTTTACTGAGTTGCTCTTCTCACACAACACATCTACTTTTACTTCCCTTTGTTTGCATAAGAAACAACAGAACTTGAAGACATTCTTAAAAAGGAGACATTAATACATACAACATGGAAGGATTGCTGTGCAAATCCTAATCCTTCTTTAACATTTCTATGCGTTTACTCTTCCTGTAAAAAAGTGATTTGACAGCATGCACTCAACCTAGACAATGAATATAAGCTTAATTGCACATCGGATTAAAATAAGTTTGAATCTGAAGAGTTTGATGACAGTCTTAAATAATACCCACAGTTTCCTCACAGCATTGCATCTCTATATCTATTAGGTGGTATTTTAGAGGGATGAATAATTGAAAAAGCGCTGTTTTATTCAACACAATTCATATGCTCAGTTTCATCTGAAGATTTTGCTCAGAGCAATGCCCCATCCAGCCAAGCGCCTGCAACCTATACACACACACACACACCTCCTAACCAACCAGTGTGTGTGTCTCACTAAAACCTCCACGCCTTTCAAACTCTCAACTCCCTAACCCTGACCGAACATCCTTTCTAACAATGGCCTCTTCTTCTCTCTTTCAATCACCCATCCCTGGTCTGACTATGAATGAGTCTTACCCTCTTACCATCGCATCAAACCTTCTCTGCCTGTGTCACCAGGACCAATTATATCAGCTTGGATGATTTCCTTCCAACCTGAGCGCCATGGTGTGGAAAATGCTGTTCCAATGGCTGCCTGCATCGCCAGCCCAGGACAGGACAGGATAGCTCTAGCACTGCCTGTCTGTATCTGTAGCCCAGCCCTACTACACCCTTCCTAGGCCAATTTGGCATGCAGGTCTATGGAGAATATGGCTGCTGAAATATATATATCATCTTTTTCAAACATGTATTGTTCCGCGCGGCTGTTCCCTATCAGACTGGAGCTCCCCTGACATCTTCCAGGGGTGGCAGAGCGCAGCGTGGGGAGTGGGAGTGAGGAGGGGGTGGGGTGCGAGAGTATGTGTAAGGGGGGATTGGGAGTGGAAGGGTGGATGAATGCAGGATGAGTCCTATAAGGATCTCCCTGGTCCCTGTGAAGAGGGACTATAGGAGAAAACTGAGGATGGATCAACATTTTAGATACTCCACAATACTAACATAAATGACAGAGTGAAAAGAAGGAAGCTTGTACAGAATAAAAATATTCCAAAACATGCATCGTTACTGCAAAACATGTGGCAAAGAAATTAACTTTTTGTCCTTGTGATGATCGTCCTATGATCTCCTTGTAATGATCGCCCTATGATCTCCATCACATTATCTAAAGACATGCCTTATATTAATAATCAGACATTGCAAAGGATTAATGGTTTAGCGAAGTCCTTTTGGTAAATTATTACCTGGCATTTCCTCATTGATTGTAGAGGGTTATCTGTTCATTTCCTGGTCAGAGAATTGACAGGCAATGGGATGCATTCAAGAGCGCATGGTTTATTCAGTGTACAGTATAGAGGAAGTTTCTTATCCTCGGATGGACGTACATGTTCATATCCCAGATTGTATTTATGCTAAAAGCATGGTTGCACCGTTATTGATATATGCGCTTAAGGTTATTCATGTGTGTAGCATCTGAAAAAGTTTAGATGTTAAGTCATGCAGCTTAATGTTAATTGAACAGGCTTTGAAAGGGCTTCTTCCCATTTGTCAAATGCATGATGGGTATTAGTATTTGAACCCTGTCATTTCTGTTTGGGTTAACAGGCAATTATTGAGCCTGGGTTTTCTTTTGAGTTTATTAGGCCTTTTTTTGTTCATCGTCCTGTTTGTTTTTGTAAATACTTGTACAGTCGCCAGCTATATTAATTCTTTATCTGCTAATAAAAAGCCTCACTTTTGGAAGAAACAACACATCATCCTCGTATGCCTCCACACTGTTCTAATCCGACTGCATGGTCAACCTCACAGTCCTGAATACAAAGTGTTATGTTTGGGGCAAATCCAGTACATTATGGAGTATCTCCATATGTTCAACCATAGTGGTGGCTGCATCATGTTATGGGTATGCTTGTAATCGTTAAGGACATGAGTTTTTCAGGAAAAAATCCTAGAGGAAAACCTGGCCCAGTCTGCTTTCCACAAGACGCTGGGAGATTAATTCACCTTCCCGCAGGACAATAACTTGAAACACAAGGCCACATCTACACTGGAGTTGCTTACCAAGAAGACAGGGAAAGTTCCTGAGTGGCTGAGTTAGAGTTTTGACTTACAGTATTTATTTTGGCTGCAATGGGAGGCTGGTAACTCAAATGAACTTATCCTCTGCAGCAGAGGTAGCTCTGGGTCTTCCTTCCCTGTGGCGGTCCTCATCTGAGCCAGTTTCATCATAGTGCTTGATGTTTTTTTGCAACTACACTTGCAGAAACGTTCAAAGTTCTTGAAATTTTCTGCATTGACTGACCTTCATGTCTTAAAGTAATGATGGACTGTCGTTTCTCTTTGCTTATTTGAGTTGTTCTTGCCATAACATGGACTTGGTCTTTTACTAAATAGGGCTATCTTCTGTATACCACCCCTAACTTGTTACAACTCAACTGATTGGCTCAAACGTATTAAGGAAAGAAAATCCACAAATTAACTTTTAACAAGGCACACCTGTTAATGGAAATGCATTACAAGTGATTACCTCATGAAGCTGGTTAAGAGAATGTCAAGAGTGTGCAAAGCTGTCAAGGCAAAGGAATACGTCTGGCGTTCAACCTTCCCAAGTTCTCTCACGTCACCCCGCTCCTCCGCTCTCTCCACTGGCTTCCAGTTGAAGCTCGCATCCGCTACAAGACCATGGTGCTTGCCTACGGAGCTGTGAGGGGAACGGCACCTCCGTACCTTCAGGCTCTGATCAGGCCCTACACCCAAACAAGGGCACTGCGTTCATCCACCTCTGGCCTGCTCGCCTCCCTACCTCTGAGGAAGTACAGTTCCCGCTCAGCCCAGTCAAAACTGTTCGCTGCTCTGGCACCCCAATGGTGGAACAAACTCCCTCACGACGCCAGGTCAGCGGAGTCAATCACCACCTTCCGGAGACACCTGAAACCCCACCTCTTTAAGGAATACCTAGGATAGGATAAAGTAATCCTTCTAACCCCCCCCCCTTAAAAGAGTTAGATGCACTATTGTAAAGTGGTTGTTCCACTGGATATCATAAGGTGAATGCACCAATTTGTAAGTCGCTCTGGATAAGAGCGTCTGCTAAATGACTTAAATGTAAATGTAAATGTTTGAAGAATATCAAATATCTTTTTATTTAAAAAAAATTTGGTTACATGATTCCATGTGTGTTATTTCATAGTTTTAATGTCTTCACGATTATTCAACAATGAAGAACATTGTTAAAATAAAAACCCTGGAATGTGTAGGTGTGTCCTAACTTTTGACTGGTACTGTAAATATGCTTGAAAATCTACAGCAATACCTGAAAATGGTTGTCTAGCAATGAACAACAACCAATGACAGAGCTTGAAGAATAATGGGTAAATGTTGCACAATCCAGGTTTGGAAAGGTCTTAGACTCACCCAGACAGACTCACAGCTGTAATCGCTGCCAAAGGGGCTTCTAACATGTATTGACTCAGGGGGTTGAATATTTACCTAATCATGTTTTATTTTTATTTTTTACTAATGTTAGAATTATTCTTCCACTTTGACAGTGTATTTTGTGTAGATCATTGACAAAAAAATAAAGGCAATTAAATCAGTTGTAATCCCACTTTATAACACAACAAAATGTGTAAAAAGTCAAGGGCTGAGAGAATACTTTCTGAAGGCACCGCATGTCTAAAGAAAAATGATTATTAAGATACCAGCACTGGAAGTGCCACTTGCACAGCATAACTATTTAATAAGCCATTGGGTTATTGCCACGTACACAATAAGTCTTTAATGCCTTGTCAAAACTAACCCCATCACAGCTTCTACAGTAATCACAACACCCTGTCTGTCCTGTACCTTGTTGTTTCACTAAATCATTTACTATTGCATGAACACTTTTGACAAATCAGCCAATGCTGCCCTCTGGCAGTGAGACAGGGAACTGTAAGATCGAAAAGTAACGATTATTCTTTTCTGCAAGGTCCAGAAACACAACTCATTGCAAACACTTGAGAAATAGATGCAACACATTTTAAACCAAGCCATCTAGAAAGAGTATTGTGCCATTTACTAGTCTCTCATGGGAGCCTTGACTTGGGTCTGGGTGCCAAGACTAGGCATTTACCAACTGATGAAGCTTCCATAAGAATATACACCACATCATAGAAACTGATACAGACTGAGGAGAAAAGTAGATATAATTTATTAACCAGGATGACAGACTACAGAGAGAGAGAGAGAGGACTGAGAATGCATCTCAATGATGATGGGTCTGTTTGAACTGCAGTCCACAGTAGCCACATGTGCCCACTTTAGTTTCTTTATCCTGGAGAAACAGACAGAAAACAGACATTAGCACAATGGAACACCCCCCAAAAAATGGACCAAATCACTAAGTAGCGTGAAGCTGAAAAATAGAAACGACCCGATGTAAAAGCCTGTTGACTTGATTCGTGCAAGTCACCGAGCGCAGCCTTGAACTCAGAGCTGACTCCAAAGCATTGTGGAGCCTGGCGCAGCCGTACTTTCAGGGCTTGTGCCTCCACAATGGCTTGCACGGCGCAATGTCATTCTTGCGCGAGTCATGTAAATTGGACTTGAGCACACATGAGCGCACATTGAACTGAAATTGAATACAGGATCTGCGCTCGTGCTTGTTATGTAGTCACAGCTTATGAGTTCTGACTTCGACACCACTAACTAGTGTACATTATAGGGACATGTGCACTACAGAGACGTCATTACCAGGTTGATGTAGACTTTTGGGTGGCCCAGTGCTCCTCCACCCCCATCACATGACACCACTCTGGCCTCTATGCCACTGACTGGCTCTTCAGCCACCAGCTTGATGGCAAAGTTCTTGTTCACCTTGAAAACACACAGCACAAACAGTACCATCAGTAGCTTACACTCTGTTTTGTAGTCCAAATTCCTTCTCAGCGGAATACTAAATATGCATTGTAAATCTATCAATGGCCACTTTGCAATGTAAAGAGGCTCTAGGCCTTACTTCAACAGGTATGAATCATAGGACTCAACTTCTACATTTTCCCCCCACCTTTATTTAACCAGGTAAGCCAGTTGAGAACAAGTTCTCATTTACAACTGCAACCTGGCCAAGATAAAGCAAAGCATTTCGACAAAAAAACAACAGAGTTCCACATAGGATAAACAAAAGTACAGTCAATAACAGAATAGAAAAATCTATATACAGTGTGTGCAAATGGAGTAAGGAGGTAAGGCAATAAATAGGCCATAGTAGCAAAGTAATTACAATTTGGCAAATTAACACTGGAAAGTCACACGGCAACTATGGCCCTTTCAGACAATGTCGTTTTACCTCTTTCTGTCGGCCCACGAACCTGGCCCGCCTGGGATCATTTTCATCATACACCTGAAACAACATGCAGACACTGTTCTGGAACACATCTATTACAATCAGATATAGCTGATCACATTCTACACATACAATACATGATCACAGTAAGGTTATCATCTCACAACCATCAATAAAATAGTTATGTAAACTCTGACACTCCAACTAGTTAACTAAAGTGGCATCTGCCTTTGCTCTTACTAGCTTTTATCGTGATAAAATTGCCAATACTTACTGACCGTGAATAAACGCCTAACTACCCCACTAGTGGGTGAGCAGCTATTTAGCTGGTGACCACAACTCAAAGCTGGACCAACGGTCAAATCTTAATTGACAACCCCAACATCGGACACTTTTGCCAAACGTTAGCTAGTGGTGTTAGTAGGTGTCGTTAGCTTGGTAGCTAGCGAGTAACTACATATTTTCGGGGTAACCAACACAACCTAACGTTTGAGCCTTACTTGTCCGGTGTGGGTAATTTGCTCTCCAGTGGTCGACGCTTGTAAACTGTAGCGCCGTAGAGAAACCGCCGAGGTCTTCAAAGGCGATACAAGCGCCTTAGCATTTCTACTGAAGGACAGAATCCGATGCACAGCGGCAGCCATGTTTACAATGGACTCTATACCCAAGATGAGGGAGCTTCTCCGACCTCCAAAGACGACCGCCTGGTCCTAGTGCTATGAATTTCATAAAGTATTCACGAATCGTTTGCAACCAACAGTAACATAATTATTATATTAAGGAATTAATTATTTTAAATACTTTGTAGTTAATCAATTCTGCAACGCGTTACAGTTTAAATGAAAGCGAGAAAGTGTATTTAGTGGGGCACAAATTCTCCCTATTGGTGCTCTACGACCCAGCGCACGCGCTGTGACTTTTCTCAAAGTCATTTACGTCACAGTCAGGAAGCAGGGATATCTCCGTGCGAGAGTAATCCTTCTTCGGCAGTGTTGCTTTGATTAAACGGTGCATTTCAGGAGTTTATTCCCAGCTCTAACCCGTTCTTATAACTGAAAGGTTGGTGCATATTATGTTACATTCATAAATGTATTTTGATCAAGTACTGGTACTGCCTAATTGGGCAGTAGAAAGATGATCGCGTCTGGCCTTCAGAATCCACCATGCTGCATGAATCATGCACTGTATAGCTTGATAGAATCTGCAAAGAAATTATATATATATATATATTATATAACATTAATATTATCCAGGATAAGCAATGCATAATAGGCACTGCATATTATATTTCTATCTGCATTGTTTTGATTGCCTCTACTCCTTCAATACCACTAGTAGCTGAAAGGACTGGATGGATTTCCACCATATTGCTTTTACCTATCATGTTCTGTCAGATCAGTGATAATGAAGGAATGGAAAGAACAAAGCAACTAAAAACTATTGAGATATGTCCTAAAGTGTGTGTGTTTATGTTCTCTCTCTCTCTCCGGGCAGGTGTTGGTGACAGCATGGCTCCACTCCTGTTGAACCACCTCGTCAGCTCCCTAACCCGCCATCTGACCCGGATCACCCTCAGCCGAACCTACCCTATCACCACCACCACCATCATCTCCCGATGCCTTTCCTCCCTTACATCCTACCCAGTCAGAGTGCTCCTGACGCCAGGTAGACCCATCCAGCCCTTGGCCTTCTCCCCTGGATCTTCTTCCCAGGGCCGGGTCGCCCTCCAGGGCCAGTGTCAGCACCTGGGCTGCCTCCAGCCCGCTGTAGGGATGAAAACCAAGAGTGCTCTGAAACGCCGCTGTAAAGACTGCTTCTTTGTGGTGCGGCGGGGACGTCTGTTTGTGTTCTGTAAGGCTCATCCCAGACACAAGCAAAGGCAGGGATGAGGTGGTGATGATTTGTGTATGGTCCTGTGAATTGTTTGTTACTTGAATTGTATTGCCACATTAAAGTGTTTGGATGCACCTTTCCCTATCTCTCTCTCACCACCACCTTCTTGTCTTCTCTCTTTCTCAACAAGTCCTCTTCTGCCCTTCTGTTATACCTTTGAAAACTACACAGTAGAGAAGAAGCTATTCTGATACATGTACAGCTGGCAGCCTAAATGCACTATTACCTCAATGGGGAACATTTTGCTACTATGAGAGCTAGCTCCTCTGCTAATAGTCGCTAAGAGCTAATGCACCCATTCATTATTTAGGGACTAAATTATGCTGATCTAATAGAGAGCCATTTGGTCTCCTGAACCTCATTTATGTGATATGAGGAATCAGGAGTAGTTCTCTATTATCCTTGTTCCAATCCTCATCCATAGCTAGGAGACAGTGTGAGGGTAGCAATAGGCTAGTGGTGTATTCATTACACAGATTCTGTTACAAAACATTTCTTAATTGGAATGAAATGGGAATGGACCTACCAGAATTTGTCCAATAGAAACGCTTGTTTAACTCTGTTTGCTTCCGTTTGGTTTTTAAACAGTAAACGGCTTCCGTAATTAATAAACCCCAGTAAATGCATTTTTATGTCCACTGTTCAAGTGCTGTCCATCACCACACTATGGCGCCAAAACGTCAGCTCACAGAACCCTAGAAAATCATGCCATAAATATCCACATACAATATGCATCAAGGACAAACACTTTCCTCTGCCCTATTCTCCAAGATTATGACCTTTCAATGAGGATCGAAAGGTTCGATAGAGCTTAATAATTAGGAGAACAATTAACGCTACCAAGTTTTTGGTTGCAATGGAAGTCATTAGGAAGATCAAATACCCAAGGTCTAATTTGCCTATTGCTTTCCTCTGCACCAATCATTTCTATTCCTGGACTCAATGTAATTATTTAACTACTCACTGCTTTTTGTGAGCTGTATAAAAACTACGTGTATCCATGCTGACATGTAATTTAGATTCAAGCAATTATCCAACATATAGCCTACATTTGAAAGTGGAATAAAGCTTCTCATTTTGACTAATTGCAGCAGTGAGACGTTTAGCCACGTCTTGTATTATGTATGCTAGGGATGGGCAACTGGTGGCCCCCATTTTGTAGGCCCACACACCAATGAAATAAATACATATATACAGTATTTTTCTTGGGGGGGGCGACTCAGTCGGGGTCTCAACTTACTGTTGAGAGTTAGAATACACAAGGTGGAATTTCGAAATTTGGTTGTGCGTCAGCAGTACCTTTAATTGCAGTGGGCTAAATCGGGGTCACACAGAGTGATTCTTGGTAGTCTTAAACAAATCCACTTAGAAACAAAGTGTACACCTCACACACATGGTTATGCGCTTAGAAAAAGAAGACACCGGTACCATGTCAGATATAGAGTTGAAATGTATTCAATTGTGAGTTTGGATCACAATATTACACTTTATATACATCACAGAAGACTGAAATATAACAAAACTATTTGACATAGAAACACTGAATTTGTCAGGTTTTTAAAAATGAAAAATATATTAATAACATTCCACCCATGAGGCCAAATAGGGCACTTTTGGTCAATGACTGCAGGAAAGGCCTAATTAGCCATGTCCAGTTTTTTTTTCCATTGGTAAGTTAGTCTAGCAGCCATGGTTGCTTTACCGACCGGGGCCCATTGATTATCATATTAAAAACGGCAAACATTTAGCTGTAAAACTGCAAAAGAAAATATGCACCCCATGGCGAAATGAAATGAGTTAGAAAATTGCAAAATCACCCTTCCACCCCATGGCAAAATGTGTAGAATTGCAGGAAATGAACTTTAAAACTTAATTGTTTTGTTTTAGCTTACTAGGGGGGCCACTAAAATGGGGTGTAGGGGGCACCGCGTCAAAGTTGCACATCCCTGATCTATGCAAACCAGATAGTCATGACCTTGTTACAGTTAGTGCTAGTTTGAGTCTGATGTTTGGTGAATAAAAAATATATGCTCAGGTTATAAATAAGCCTTGTCATAAGTTGTATTTCCATTTCCTTACAGTTTGAAGAGGGAGGTATTAGATCTTAATTTACAAAATGTTTTTCCAATTATGAATCCAGGATTACTTTTTTTGTGCAGAGCATTCTCTGTAGGACAAAGACACACAGTAACATTATGAAATGCACATAGTGCAGTATTGACGGCCCCCAATGTGCAATCACCTGAGCTCTGGAAACCGGTATGTCTACTTTGAGATATTTTAAAATAAACAAAAACCTTGGCAACTGCAATAGCCACCTAGCCATCTCTTTCAGTACTGTGTGACTCGAAGTGGAGTAATCTGGTGAGTTGGTTCTTCTATCCTTGTGGGGACCTAAATTCCCCACAAGGACAGTAAAACAACATTTCCCACATCCCCATGAGGACAAAGGCTATTTTAAGCTTAGGGGTTAGGGTTAGGGTTACAATTAGGGATAAGGATAGGGTTCGAGTGAGAGGTTAGTGTTAGGTTTAGATTTTAGATTTATGGTGTGGGTTAGGGTTAGGGTTACAGGTTAAAGTTAGGGTTAAGGTTAGGGTTATGCAAAGGGTTAGGGAAAATAGGAATTTGAATGGAAATTCCTTTTAAGTCCCCACGAGGAAAGAAGAACATAACGTGTGTGTGTGTGTGTGTGTGTGTGTGTGTGTGTGTCAAATCAAATCAAATCAAATTTTATTAGTCACATACACATGGTTAGCAGATGTTAATGCGAGTGTAGCGAAATGCTTGTGCTTCTAGTTCCGACAATGCAGTAATAACCAACAAGTAATCTAACCTAACAATTCCACAACTACTACCTTATACACACACACAAGTGTAAAGGGATAAAGAATATGTACATAAAGATATATGAATGAGTGGTGGTACAGAACGGCATGGCAAGATGCAGTAGATGGTATAGAGTACGATTATACATATGAGATGAGTACTGTAGGGTATGTAAACATAAAGTGGCATAGTTTAAAGTGGCTAGTGGTACATGTATTACATAAGAAGGCAAGATGCAGTAGATTATATAGAGTACAGTATATACATATGAGATGGGAATGTAGGGTATGAAAACATTATTTTAAGTGGCATTGTTTAAAGTGGCTAGTGGTACATTTTACATAATTTCCATCAATTCCCATTTTTTAAGTGGCTGGAGTTGAGTCAGTATGTTGGCAGCGGCCGCTAAATGTTAGTGGTGGCTGTTTAACAGTCTGATGGCCTTGAGATAGAAGCTGTTTTTCAGTCTCTCGGTCCCTGCTTTGATGCACCTGTACTGACCTCGCCTTCTGGATGATAGCGGGGGTGAACAGGCAGTGGCTTGGGTGGTTGTTGTCCTTGATGATCTTTATGGCCTTCCTGTGACATTGGGTGGTGTAGGTGTCCTGTAGGGCAGGTAGTTTGCCCCCGGTGGTGCGTTCTGCAGACCTCACTACCCTCTGGAGAGCCTTACGGTTGTGGGCGGAGCAGTTGCCGTACCAGGCGGTATACAGCCCGACAGGATGCTCTCGATTGTGCATCTGTAGAAGTTTGTGAGTGCTTTTGGTGACAAGCCGAATTCTTCAGCCTCCTGAGGTTGAAGAGGCGCTGCTGCGCCTTCTTCACAACGCTGTCTGTGTGGTGGACCAATTCAATTTGTCCGTGATGTGTACACCGAGGAACTTAAAACTTTCCACCTTCTCCACTACTGACCCGTCGATGATGGTAGGGTGCTCCCTCTGCTGTTTCCTGAAGTCCACAATCATCTCCTTTGTTTGTTGACGTTGAGTGTGAGGTTATTTTTCCTGACACCACACTCCGAGGGCCCTCACCTCCTCCCTGTAGGCCGTCTCGTCGTTGTGGTAATCAAGCCTACCACTGTAGTTCATCCGCAAACTTGATGATTGAGTTGGAGGCGTGCATGGCCACGCAGTCGTGGAGTGAACAGGGAGTACAGGAGAGGGCTCAGAACGCACCCTTGTGGGGCCCCAGTGTTGAGGATCAGCGGGTGGAGAGTTGTTACCTACCCTCACCACCTGGGGGCGGCCCGTCAGGAAGTCCAGGACCCAGTTGCACCAGGGCGGGTCGAGACCCAGGGTCTCGAGCTTGATGACGATGTGGAGGTACTATGGTGTTAAATGCTGAGCTGTAATCGATGAACAGCATTCTCACATGGGTATTCCTCTTGTCCAGATGGGTTAGGGCAGTGTGCAGTGTGGTTGCGATTGCGTCGTCTGTGGACCTATTGGGTCGGTAAGCAAATTGGAGTGGGTCTAGGGTGTCCGGTAGGGTGGAGGTGATATGGTCCTTGACTAGTCTCTCAAACCACTTCATGATGACGGAAGTGAGTGCTACGGGGCGGTAGTCGTTCAGCTCAGTTACCTTAGCTTTCTTGGGAACAGGAACAATGGTGGCCTCTTGAAGCATGTGGGAAAGCAGACTGGGATAAGGATTGATTGAATATGTCCGTAAACACACCGCCAGCTGGTCTGCGCAGCTCTGAGGACGCGGCTTGGAATGCCGTCTGGGCCTGCAGCCTTGCGAGGGTTAACACGTTTAAATGTTTTACTCACCTCGGCTGCAGTGAAGGAGAGCCCGCAGGTTTTGTAGCGGGGCCGTGTCAGTGGCACTGTATTGTCCTCAAAGCGGGCAAAAAAGTTGTTTAGCCTGTCTGGAGCAAGACATCCTGGTCCGCGACGGGCTGGTTTTCTTTTTGTAATCCTGATTGACTGTAGACACCTGCCACATACTCTCTGTGTCTGAGCTGTTGAATTGCGACTCGATTTTGTCTCTGTACTGGGACTTAGCCTGTTTGATTGCCTTGCGAGAGAAAGCTAACTGTTTGTATTCTCGTAATGCTTCCGTCACCTTGCCCTGGTAAAAGCAGTGGTTCGTGCTTTCAGTTTCACGCGAATGCTGCCGTCAATCCACGGTTTCTGTTTGGGAATGTTTTAATCGTTGCTGTGGGTACGACATCGTCAATGCACTTCCTAATGAACTCGCTCACCGAATCAGCATATTCGTCAATATTGTTTTGGACGCAATGCGGAACATATTCCAATCCGCGTGATCGAAGCAGTCTTGAAGCGTGGATTCAGATTGGTCGGCCAGCGTTGACACAGACCTGAGCGCGGGAGCTTGTTGGTTTTAGTTTCTGTTTGTAGGCTGGAATCAACAAAATGGAGTCGTGGTCAGCTTTCCGAAAGGGGAGCGGGGAGGGCCTTATATGCGTCGCGGAAATTAGTATAACAATGATCTAGGGTTTCCCAGCCCTGTAGCACAATCGATATGCTGATAGAATTTAGGGAGTTTTTTTTTAGATTAGCCTTGTTAAAATCCCCAGCTACGATGAATGCAGCCTCAGGGGTGTGGTTCCAGTTTACAAAGAGTCAGATAAAGTTCGTTCAGGGCCATCGATGTGTCTGCTTGGGGGGAATATATACGGCTGTGATTATGATTGAAGAGAATTCCCTTGGTAGATAATGCGGTCGACATTTGATTGTGAGGATTCTAGATCAGGTGAACAGAATGACTTGAGTTCTGTGTGTGTTATGATGACACACCACGTCTCGTTAATCATAAGGCATACCCCCCGCCCCTCTTCTTACCAGAAAGATGTTTGTTTCTGTCGGCGCGATGCATGAAGAAACCAGCTGGCTGCACCGACTCCGTTAGCGTCTCTTGAGTTAGCCATGTTTCCGTGAAGCAGAGCACGTTGCAATCCCTGATGTCTCTCTGGAATGCTACCCGTGCTCGGATTTCATCAACCTTATTGTCAAGAGACTGACATTGGCGAGTAGTATTCTAGGAGTGGAGCGCGATGTGCCGTCTCCGAAGCTGACCACGAGACCGCCTCGTTTTCCCCTTTTACGGCGTCGCACAGGGTCGCCGGCTGGGATCAGATCCATTGTATTGGGTGGAAGAGCAAACACTGGATCGTTTCGGGAAAGTCATATTCCTGGTAGGAACGATGATGAGTTGACGTTAATCGTATATTCAGTAGTTCCTCCCGACTGTATGTAATGAAACCTAAGATTACCTGGGGTACCGATGTAAGAAATAACACATAAAAAAGCAAAATACTGCATATTTTCCAAGGAACGCGAAGCGAGGCGGCCATCTCTTTCCGGCGCCGGATGATGTGTGTGTGTGTGTGTGTGTGCGAGTGTGAGTGTGAGTGTGAGTGTGAGTGTGAGTGAGTGAGTGAGTGAGTGAGAGAGAGAGAGAGAGAGAAGTGCATGGATTTCCAAGCCTGGAAGGCAGTAGTATAAATAATATTGACCTCGGGGTTGACTTTATGGACTGGCATGTAAGTAAATCAAGCTTGTGGTCACAGTCACATAGGAACCACCTTGTCAGTGTGTGATTAATTATTTTAATTTACTGGGAATTATTCTTTAACTGTTGACCCTGCTGTTGTTTCTCTGGCAGGGCCTCTCCTGTCCTGATAGAGAGAGAACATTCAATGAAAATCATCCCAAATTATTATGACATCCATACTGAATGAACAATAATAATAATGCTCACAATGCTGACATCAGCAAACCACTTGCCCACACGATGCCATACACGTTGGCTGCCATCTGCCCGTTACAGTTAAAACCGGGATTCATCCGTGAAGAGCACACTTCTCCAGCGTGCCAGTGGCCATCGAAGGTGAGCATTTGCGCAGACGAGCACGCAGATAAGCTTGCCTGAGTCGGTTTCTGACGGTTATGCAAACCCAGAGTTTCATCAGCTGTCCAGGTGGCTGGTCTAGTAGTACTGATCCCGCAGCTGAAGAATGCCAGATGTGGAGGTCCTGGGCTGGCGTGTTTGCACGTTGTCTGCGGTTGTGAGGCCGGTTGGATATACTGCCAAATTCTCTAAAACAATGTTGGAGGCAGCTTAAGGTAGAGAAATTAACATTCAATTATTCGGCAACAGCTCTGGTGTACATTCTTGCAGTCAGGATGCCTACTGCACACTCCCTCAATCTTGGCATTGTTGTGTGACAAAACTGCACATTATAGAATGGCCTTTTATTGTCCCCAGCACCAGGTGAACCTGTTGAATGATCATGTTGTTTAATCAACTTCGTGATATAACACGCCTGTCAGGTGGATGACTATCTTGGCAAAGGAGAAATTCTCACAAGAGGGATGTAAACAAATTTGTGCTCACATTTTGAGAGAACTAAGCTTTTTGTGCATATGGAACATTTCGGGGATCTTTTATTCCAGCTCATGAAACATGAGACCACCACTTTACATGTTGCATTTATATTTTTGTTCAGTGTAATTTGAGTGTACTTTTACTATGTTACGTCTAATCTATGAGACCAGGCTAAAACAAGAGAGACCCAAAGACTTCAAACTGAGAAAGATGGTCTCAGAGCATTTCATATTATTTTGTCTGTGTTTGTTAAGTATTAATTTGTGGCTGTCCATCATCTATTCCCTATGATATATTATGAATTGCAATTTGTACAATATGTTACAGATTTACAAAAGGTACAATATGTTACTAATTTGCAAAACGTATGGTATGTTAGGAATTACAATTTGTTCTGGCTAACTTTAGCTAAGTGGCTAGGTGGCTTACGCTAGTGTTAGCTAGCTGGCTAAAGTTAGTGCTAAGGGCTAGGGTTAGTTAAAAGGTTAAGGGTTAGGGGAAGGGTTAGCTAAAATGCTAAGTAATTGCAAAGTAGCTAAAAAGCTAGTTGTCCGTGATGAGTTTCGAACACGTAAACTTTGCTTTGCTAGATGTTTCCGTTATACGCTCACCCCTCCGACCAACCACCCTCCTATCATTTTTGCCTTAAGTAACCTTCTATCTTATGTAACCATACCTAAAATAACATATTATGCTAATTTGAGTGTCCCAGATTTATGTTTACTATGTTACGTCTAGTCAATGAGACTAATCTGCACTGAGTAACAGATTTATCGGTGGATCAAGTGAGAGAGGAAGCACTACAATTTCACACACATATTCGTACACACACACTTAAAGGTATCTGGCACTTCTCAGACACATATCAATTATCGCTGTGTGTGTGCCTGTGTCTGTGTGTGTGTCTGTGTCTGTGTGTGTGTGGCATGTGTGCTGAATTTGTGGCACCACTTTACAAAAAAAAAGTGTTAAAAGGATCCTACACCTTCCAAAGTGATCTCAGAATAAGGGACTCCTTAATACGCGTGCGCAGTCCATGCACGCTCAAATTAGCCATCTTCCATTCATCGCCCCACATCTCCCTACCAGTGTGTTGTGAACAACAATAGTGGAATCTGCGGTTTGCCTTCAGAATAAAAGTCCCAATTGAAACGTAAACGGTTAAAATAGTGGAATCATGCCACAATTGGACAAGACCAGGGATGGGCAACTTTGATGGGGGTGGGGGCCCCAAAAAAACGGAACTCATCATGAGTAGCCACAGTAGCTTGTTGGTCTGAGTGCCCACATCCATTTGTTTTATTTGAACCTTTATTTAACTAAGCAAGTCAGTTAAGAACAAATTCTTATTTACAATGAAGGCCTACCCATACCTCCCCACTCCCCCTTCACACACATATTAGCGTTGCAACTGTTATTGTGGGACTTTAATTGTGGGAAATCACCATTCATATTGTAATGTACAGCATCACCTATGCTCTTCACAGCTGTGTTCTGAGTGTCACTGAGTAGGCTGATAGCCCATTTCATGGACCCAAGAGCCATAGGTATTGCAATATAAGTATGCCTCCAATGCAATTCTGATGTCTAATACATCCCAGTGCGATTTCAACAGATTTTTTTTACTTTTGTCAAATTAACTAATTATTGTCTTCAGTTGATCCTATATAGCAACATTCCAAACCTGTTTAGCATCTAGTCCAACTAGACCAACTAGATGGGGAACTTGGAGAACTTTTATTTAAGGCAAACAACCGATTCCAGTATTGTTGCTCACAACACATACGTCATCTCCCTCACAGACGAGAACGAATTGATGGTCCTCGAGCCTACAGATCAGCACCGTGTAGCTAGCCTACATAGTCGATTTCAAAGAAGCATTGCCTGTTTATTGTGGAAGAGACCCCGTTGCTAACTGATAACTGTTTGTTTATTTGTTTTCAGTTATGAAGTTGCCAAATAAACAGCATCATTCTTCGGAGAATGAAGATGGGTCAGACTTGCCTCCCCCGTTCAGAAATCCTTTCGTTCACGAGTTACGATTCACTCCCTTGGAGAAAATCAGGGTAAGCAACCGTTCAACTTTTCACGACATCGTATCTAATGAACATTCAAATGATGTGTTGATGTTTTATTTAGCCTATTAGCTAGACAGTTAACATTATTATGTTATTACTTGATTTTCTCTCCGCCCACCAAGTTTTCCGTGCCTTTTAAGCTTGTTGTTACACGTTACTAGAATAATTGGTATATCTCGACCATAAGCTACATTTAGGGACTCAAATCTAAAAATATGCTGTAATTTTATGGTGATTTGATCAAATAAAGAAGAGTTTATTTACAGAATACCAGAGTCAACGTTTTGTAGCTGTTGAATTAGTGATAGTGATTTTCATAATTTGCATGTCAAACGTTGGCATTGGATTTCCATGTCCAATAATGGCAGTCAGCTGTAAACCTGTTGTCCTAAATGACTGGACAGCCTTCACTGTTAAAGGGAGGGTTGCCTACTGTGGCTTTTGAATAGATCTGGGTCACACACACATTCTTTCTCTCTCATTGATTGATAGGAACTAACGTTAATAAACATAAGCATTTCGCTGCATCTGCAATAACACCTGCTAAACTGTGTACGCGACCAAAACAATTTGATTACACACACATTCTTCTATCCTCATGGAGTTCTACTTTTTGTTTTTTATATTCAAAATCCTATTTCCCCTAACCTTAATCTCTACACCTAACCCAAATTCTAACCCTAAACCTAACCCCTAAGTTTAAAATAGCCTTTGGCCTCATTGGATAGAAGAACAAGACCACACACACACAGTTGTGTCCCATGCTCTCTGTTTGGCCTTTTAAACACAGCCATGGGGCTTGGACATGCACTTGTCACTATGAGACCATGCTGCAAAGGACAGAATGGCTGTAGCATATGGCATCATTCAGAAAATTATCTTCCATATTTGCACCAAGTGTTCCATTCCCTGACCGTAACATTCTAGCTAATGTGTGTAGCTAGTTAGTATTTTGAGGAGTGAGAGAAATGTGGCTTGTCCTGTTATTTCCAAACATAACTGACCTTCATTACAATAACAGAAAGTATACCAGGCGTTCTTCCTATAAGTGCAGGAAATGTGGTATGTCCCATTCCTGTTTCCTTGGTCTCTCGGCTCTCACACAGCCCCAGGACTAGGGTGTGTCCCAGTCACTCTCCGCCATATACTGTACAGCAGGGCTCTCCAACCCTTTTCCTGGAGAGCTACCCTCCTGTAGTGTTGTCACGATACCAACATTTTACTAACGATACAATACCAGGCCAAGTATGAAGTTTTAAATTGACACAATACCTGTTAGCGAAGGTGTCAGCTAGAGATGACGTGAAGGAGCTTGCAGGGATTTGTAGTCTTACACAATGTCTACTTTGATGCTAAATAGCATGTTCCTATCAGAGTAAGTAGAGCCGACTATATTGATAAGTCACCTTGTACGAGAGAGATTTACATTGTTATCAAAACATCACGCCGGGGTAAGCCTACACGAAGCACAGCCCTTATTTTAAGTGTTTCAAAAATTCCCTATGGGAAAATGAAGGGTGGAAAAACGATTGGAACCATTTCCCTGTTTGACCGCTAGGTTTTATGGGTAATATGACACCTCCACTGTGGGGCTGTATTCACACTTCTACTCAATACAACATATATTGAATTTAACTTCACACTGTATAATAACACTGAATAGAATGGCTACTTTGCTCATATTTGCAAAGGCCTACCTGTGACTTGGCTGGAGGAATATGCATGCATAATGATCTGCATGTCATTGTGGCAATTGGGAAAACTGCATAAAACCTTCTTTACTCTTCAGTTACCACACACTCCCTCACACACTCACTTTGTCTCCCTCTCATAAACACACACACCACTCTCTCTTCCACAAACCCATACACACTGCTCCCACTTTAAAAAACATGAAGCACCAAACAGAATGTAAGGAGTACCAGAAAGAGAGAGATTTGATAGTTTAGGCTTACATTAGGCCTATATGAATCCTATATTTTAAAGCACATGAGTAGCAGAGCTTTCTTCCTCTGCCAATCAAAATTTCCTAGACCTACTTTCAAGTTACTTGGTTGTTAGCTAGCTAGGTAATGCGACTGAACAACGTTGTTTATCAAACCAATAATTAGCGACCCGGGATTAGTTTAAAACGGCCTGCGACGTATCGAAAATCGAAATCGCGCAGGAAGAAGGTAGCTCTGGTTATAGGAGTCGTGTTTCTTTAACCATTTGAGACAATCTGTTTTCTTTGCTGTAAAACTGCAACCATGCCTTTTGCTGTATGTTTTCACTCCAACCCCAGTTATAACTAACCTGACTCAGTTTATCAACCAGGTAATTATTAGAATCAATTGCGCTAGATTAGAGTTGGAGTGAACCTAGAGGACGGTAGCTCTCCAGGAACAGGGTTGGAGAGCCTTTCGCAACAATGTCCAGGAAACTTGCCTCCGTTTTGGCACAGAACATTTTGTGCCAGCAGTGGAAAAGAAACACGGCGAACAAGTTTACTCCTGCAGCAGGAGGCTTGCTTTGCACACAGCCACACACACACACACACGTGCGCACGCACATGCACACACACTTTACACATAATGTCGACACACACTGCAGACAGAGACAAGGGGAAGAACGTAACTCGATAAAGGAGCAGAAAGGACAGAGACTTTGGAACAGCATTTAGCTTCTGAATCTGGTGCTAATTATTCCAGTCTCTGGATCTAGGCCAAGCCTCTGGAAATGTATTTTCTATTGTAACACGAGCACGTTGGCCTTTAAATTGTATTTCTTAGAAGACCGTCAGTGTATCCAATTGCATTGCCGTTGCATGTCTGTCAAAGATTAGATCTACATTTATTGTTAAACTCAGATCAAAGTAATAGTTAGGCTAGTTGGACAGAAAAAGGTGCTGGAGGTTACTTGGGCTGAAGTACACACACACACACTTGGGCCAATCAGATGTGAAGGTTGCTAGTTGAGTTAGACCCATACCACAGTTCACTATCTCAGTCTCAGTTCTCACTAGCCTACTACCTGCGCTTACTGTGAAGTTGTCCAGGTGTGTTTTTCCATTCTATGTAGACACACACACACACACACACACACACACACACACTGGTTCATTTAAGAGCTGCCTTTCTCTCTCTGCCTGAAGATAAACACTAGTTCCCTTCACGCAGCTGGCAACAGAGCCATATGACTGGGTAACACGTTTTAGTGTGTGTGTGTGTCACACCAACACATGTAAGCACATTCCTCCCTCAGGCCTCTCTCGCTCCCAGACGGCCTATTTTGAAGAAGAGGAGTTTGCAAAACAACAAAAACACCCCAAATGAATTAACTTCACAATGAACCAACACACTGAACAAAACATCCCTAATAAAGAAGTCACTCACTGACTGAATCTCTATTGTAGTGTCTTTCTCTGTCTGCCATTTAGCCTATGGATAAAGTCTGCATTCTTTGAGGAGCCTGTGTGTGTTGACATTAGTTAGGGTTAGTTAGCCCTTGCAGAGCTGAAGTCCTTCTGGTTTGCGTTTCTTCCTGGCGGCATTTATGATGCAACTAAATAATAACATCAGCTTCTGCTAATAAGCACTTCAAGCTGTTGGTTCATTATACTGACAGACACGCCCAGAGGGGGATCTGGGACTATCCCCTACAGACCGGAAGGAGGGAGAGGGGTGGAGGATGGTAAGGTCATACTATCAGTGACAGTACAGGGATAGAAAAAAGAGAGGGAGTGCAGGGGATGGAGGAAAAAGGGATTGGGGCTATCGGTGACATAGACCGAAAGGAAGAAAGAGAGGGGGATGTGGAAGAGGGAGAAAGAGGGATATTTTGTTATATTTGACAACCACGAAGGTCAACAAACCAAGATTCCAAAGACCATTCTGAAGTGTGTGACCCAAGCAGCAGCAGATGGGTGGATTGGTTCTGAAGGACAGATGGGGAGTTAAGGCGTCTGGGTTCAATTGGCCCCTAGTAGAACTCCTAGTACTGTTTGACTCACTTGCCAGTATACACTTCCTCAAAATAGTCTGAATTAATCTACACTGAACAAAAATATAAATGCAACAATTTCAAAGATTTTATTGAGTTACAGGAAATCAGTTAATTTAAAGAAATTCATTAGGCCCTGATCTATGGATTTCACATGACTGGGAATACAGATAAGCATCTGTTGGTCACAGATACCTTAAAAAAAAAAAAAAAAAATGATAGGTGCGTGGATCTGAACCAGTCAGTATCTGGCGTGACCACCATTTGCAGCACAACACATCTCCTTTGCAAAGAGTTGATCAGGTTGTTGATTTTGACTTCTGGAATGTTTTCCCCACTCCTCTTCAATGGCTGTGTGAAGTTGCTGGATATTGGCGGGAACTGGAACACGCTGTCACACACGTCGTGTTTGTTGACATTAGTTAGGGTTAGTTAGCCCAGGGAGCTGAAGTCCTTGGGGTTTGCATTTCTCCCTGGCGGCACTGATGATGCAACTAAATAATAGCAGCGTCTGTTAATAAGAAGAGCATCCCAAACATGGTCAATGAGTGACATGTCGGGTGAGTATGCAGGCCATGGAAGAACTGGGACATTTTTAGCTTCCATGAATTGTGTACAGATCCTTGCGACATGGGGCTGTGCATTATCAGGTTGAAACATGAGGTGATGGCTGCGGATGAATGGCACGACAATGGGCCTCAGGATCGTGTCACTATCTCTTTGCATTCAAATTGCCATCGATAAAATGCAATTGTGTTTGTCTGTAGATTATTCCTGCCTGTATCATAACCCCAACGCCGACATGGGGCATTCTGTTCACAACGTTGACATCAGTAAACCGCTTGCCCACACAACGCCATACACACTAACTGCCCAGTACAGTTGAAACCGGGATTCATTAATGAAGAGCACACTTCTCCAGCGTGCCAGTGGCCATCAAAGGTGAGAAGTTGCTCACTGAAGTCGGTTAGGACGCCGAACTGCAGTCAGGTCAAGACCCTGGTGAGGACGACGAGTACGCAGATTAGCTTCCCTGAGACGGTTTGTGCAGAAATGTTTCGGTTTCCAGGTGGCTGGTCTCAGACTATCCTGCAGGTGAAGAAGCCGTATTTGGAGGTCCTGGGCTGGTGTGGTTACGGCTGGTCTGCGATTGTGAGGCCGGTTGGACGTACTGTGAAATTCTCTAAAATGATGTTGCAGGTGGCTTATGGAAAATAAATTAATATTACATTCTCTGCCAACAGCTCTGGTGGATATTCCTGCAGTCAGCATGCCAATTGCACGCTCCCTTAACTAGAGACGTCTGTGGCATTGTGTTATGACAACTGCACATTTTAAAGTGGCCTTTTATTGTCCCCTGCACAAGGTGCAGCAGTGTAAGGATCAAGCTTCTTGATATGCCCCACCTGTCAGGTGGATGGATTATCTTGGCAAAGGAGAAATGCTCACTAACAGGGATGTAAACAAATTTGTGCACAAAATTTGAGAGAAGTTTTTTGTGTCTATGAAACATTTCTGGGATCTTTTATTCCAGCTCATGAAACATGGGATCAACACTTGTTGCATTCATATTTTTGTTCAGTGTAAGGTACCTCAAGAAATCTGTCATTAAGTTGGCTGTTTTTGCAGATGAGATCTTAGTTGCGCAGTTGAACATCTAACTAAGATGTTTGGTGCAGTATTTCACAAGTTTAAAAAAATGCATGAAAACGAGTCAACAACCATTTTAATTGAAGAATCCCTACTGTTGACCAATCACGGACGAAGGGGCATACACTTCGGCAACCGAACTTCGGCTTGCCTCGAGAAAACTGTCATGTGCACAAAAAAAAATCTTGCAGTAGAGCAAAACAAAAAATCGTCAAAGTGCTGTCATAATATATGCATGAGGACGCCTTTAGAGGGCAGAGACCCACCCCTACGTGTGTGCATTTGCTCGTGTGTGCGCCAGGGTTTCTGTTTGACCGGCAGCATTTTAATTTACCGGACATTTGAGAAATGTACCGGACTAATATGCATTTGTTGCGTAACCTGATTATGGCGTCCACCCATGGTGCTCAGAATGACATCATATTTTGATTGTGGTAATGAATCTTAAAAGATCACTAGCCTATGCTAAATCACTAGCTTATGCATTGGCGGAGCGTGAGATTCAAGTTTGGGGAAGTACATTTTGTCCATTTAAAAATGAACCTTTATAATAAAACATTCCATGCATCATCGCATGTGCAGACTTACAGTATAGTATGTAAGAGAGCCTACTATGTGTAATGTGACGAGTAGATTGGATAGTCATAATATAGGCTAATATAACTCAATCACTGTTCACAAAAAATACCGTTCAATGCATGGGCTGAGCGTGTGTAGTGTAGAGGCCTGGGCTATAGGCCCTATCAGATACGTTTCTTCTTTCTTTGCTTGGGGAAAAACACATTTCATGCAATTCTGCTACACTTTTCTATGACTGGAGACATTAGCAGAATATTTTTTAATACGACAAATTACAGGGTAGCCTACTCTGCTGAAACTGATAAACAGATCAATAAAAACGACATTGGTCATATAATATGCCTATGAGAAGGGGGGAGAGAAATATAATATGACGTCCATCTAAACTGGATGAGGAAGTTATTGTTCAAAAAGAAACTTACGTGGCACTGACCCACAATGACAGCGTGAACGTGTGCAGTGCGCACTCTCACCGGGTATATGGCCGATGCTCTCCCCTGGTGCCAATAAGACAAATCTTTGACACTTCTCTGTTTTCTCAATGACATTCAAATCAACATTGGGGGAAAAAAAGTTTGTTCCACCTGAGCGAGTCTGACCACAAGTCAGACACCACTATGATGACACACCAAATGGGTTTGATGGATTGTGGGAAAAGAGCAGGAATAGGCTTTTATAGGCTACATTCCAAGCGATGTCTTCCAATGGTACGACTGCTGTCGGCATCGAAAGATTATCCAATTCGGAAAAAACACGTGGAGGTAAGGATGACCGCAGTGGTGTAGTCTAGGTATTCCCAAACTAGGGTACACCAAATACAAATGTGATTCACATTTACAAAAAAAATATATATTTATAAAATAAAAATTCCCTCACATTTTCAAACAGCCCATTTATATTTTCCAACGGGGCTATACATTTGGGTGAGGTTATTTTCTCGCCTGAGTAGCCTCGTTTCACTGCCAAACATTTTTTCCCCCGAAAAACACCAGTCTCAACGTCAACAGTGAAGAGGTGACTCCGGGATGCTGCTCTTCTAGGCATAGTTCCTCTCTCCACTGTCTGTTCTTTTGCCCGTCTGAATCTTATTTTTAATGGCCAGTCTGAGATATGGCATTTTCTTTGCAACTTTGCCTAGAAGGCCAGCATCCCGGAGTCACCTCTTCACTGTTGACGTTGAGACTGGTGTTTTGCGGGTACTAGTTAATGAATCTGCCAGTTGAGGACTTGATGCGTCTGTTTCTCAAACTAGACACTAATGTACTTGTCCTCTTGCTCAGTTGTTCACCGGGGCCTCCCACTCTTTCTATTCTGGATAGAGCCAGTTTGCGCTGTTCTGTGAAGGGAGTCGTACACAGCGTTGTACAAGATCTTCAGTTTCTTGGCAATTTCTTGCATGGAATAGCCTTAATTTCTCAGAACAAGAATATACTGACGAGTTTCAGAACGAAGTTCTTTGTTTCTGGCCATTTTGAACCTGTAATCGAACCCACATGCTGATGCTCCAGATACTCAACTAGTCTAAAGAAGGCCAGTTTTATTGCTTCTTTAATTAGGACAACAGTTTTCAGTTGTGCTAACATAATTGCAAAACGATTTTCTAATGATCAATTAGCTAATCCAAGTTTTTATAATTTTAAAAGGCTAACACAACGCGCCATTGGAACACAGGAGTGATGGTTGTTGATAATGGGCCTCTGTACGCCTATGTAGATATTCCATAAAAAATCTGCAGTTTCCAACTGCAATAGTCATTTACAACATTAACAATGTCTACACTGTATTTCTGACCAATTTGATGTTATTTTAATGGACAAAGAATGTGCTTTTCTTCCAAAAACAAGGACATTTCTAAGTGACCCCAAACTTTTGAACGGGTAGTGTGTGTATATATCTAAACTCAGCAAAAAAAGAAAYATCCTCTCACTGTCAACTGCGTTTATTTTCAAAAAACTTAACACGTGTAAATATTTGTATGAACATAACAAGATTCAACAACTGAGACACAAACTGAACAAGTTCCACAAGCATGTGACTAACAGAAATGTAATAATGTGTCCCTGAACGAAGGGGAGGTCAAAAGTAACAGTCAGTATCTGGTGTGGCCACCAGCTGCATTAAGTTTTGCAGTGCATCTCCTCATGGACTGCACCAGATTTGCCAGTTCTCGCTGTGAGATGTTACCCCACTCTTCCACCAAGGCACCTGCAAGTTCCTGGACATTTCTGGGGGGGAATGGCCCTAGCCCTCACCCTCTGATCCAACAGGTCCCAGACGTGCTCAATGGGATTGAGATCCGTGCTTGTCGCTGGCCATGGCAGAACACTGACATTCCTGTCTTGTAGGAAATCATGCACAGAATGAGCAGTATGGCTGGTGGAAGTGTCATGCTGGAGGGTCATGTCAGGATGAGCCTGCAGGAACGGTACCACATGAGGGAGGAGGATGTCTTCCCTGTATCGCACAGCATTGAGATTGCCTGCAATGACAACAAGCTGAGTCTGATGATGCTGTGACCCACTGCCCCAGACCATGATGGACCCTCCACCTCCAAATCGGTCCCGCTCCAAAATACAGGCCTCGGTGTAACGCTCATTCCTTCGATGATAAATGCGAATCCGACCATCACCCCTGGTGAGACAAAACCGTGACTCGTCAGTGAAGAGCACTTTTTGCCAGTCCTGTCTGGTCCAGCGACGGTGGTTTGTGCCCATAGGTGACGTTGTTGGCGGTGATGTCTAGTGAGGACCTGCCTTACAACAGGCCTAACAAGCCCTCAGTCCAGCCTCTCTCAGCCTATTGCGGACAGTCTGAGCACCTGATGGAGGGATTGTGCATTCCTGGTGTAACTCGGGCAGTTATTGTTGCCATCCGTACCTGTCCCGCAGCTGTGATGTTCGATGTACCGATCCTGTGCAGGTGTTGTTACACGTGGTCTGCCCCTGCGAGGACGACTCAGCTGTCCGTCCTGTCTCCCTGTAGCGCTGTCTCCGTAAGGACATTGCAATTTATTGCTCTGGCCACATCTGCAGTCCTCATGCCTCCTTGCAGCATGCCTAAGGCACGTCATGCAGATGAGCATGGACCATGGGCATCTTTCTTTTGGTGTTTTTTCAGAGTCAGTAGAACAGCCTCTTTAGTGTCCCTAAGTTTTCCTAACTGTGACCTTAATTGCCTACCGTCTGTAAGCTGTTAGTGTCTTAATGACCGTTCCACAGGTGCATGTTCGTTAATTGTTATGGTTCATTGAACAAGCATGGGAAACAGTGTTTAAACCTTTACAATGAAGATCTGTGAAGTTTATTGGATTTTTATGAATTATCTTTGAAAGACAGGGTCCTGAAAAAAAGTTTCTTTCCATTGATTCTTGAAGAATATAAACTTATAAATAACTCATGAGCTTAGTTCAACTGTCACACTCCATAAGAACCCAAAATATGAACTTGTTTTTCTCCAATGTTTGTAAACATTGTACATGTAAACAAACAACACTGTATAGCCTCATAACATGGTTAAAACAATTTTGATATCATGGATGGTCAGTCCTTACATCCATAGCTCTGTCTATTCATCTGAGATGGTCACGTTTCTCCAGGCCCATCCCTCAGCTTTTTACCAAAACCGAGGCGGGGTGGCCGTTTTGTTATTTTTCATCAGTGATTTTCCCTTTAAACAGCTGCATATTATCAAGAATCAAAATGTCACCAACAAGAGGTAAACAATAGGCCACAAGAAAATGCAGAATATTGCCCTTCTGTTCACCTGACTTAGAATTCCTCACAATCAAATGTCGACCGCATTATCTACGAAGAGAATTCTCTTCGATTATAATCACAGCCGTAATATTCCCCCCCCCCCAAGCAGACACATCGATGCCCTGAAACGAACTTTATTTGACTCTATGTAAACTGGAAACCACATATCCTGAGGCTGCATTCATTGTTAGCTGGGGATTTTTAACAAGGATAATCTAAAAACATGACTCCCTAAATTCTATCAGCATATCGATTGTGCTACCAGGGCTGGTAAAACCCTGGATCATTGTTATTCTAACTTCCGCGACGCATATAAGGCCCTCCCCCGCCCTCCTTTCGGAAAAGCTGACCACGACTCCATGTAGTTGCTCCCTGCCTATAGACAGAGACTAAAACAGAAAGCACCCGCGCTCAGGTCTGTTCAACGCTGGTCCGCCAATCTGATTGAACGCTTCAAGATTGCTTCGATCACGTGGATTAGGATATGTTCCGCATTGCGTCAAACAACAACATTGACGAATACGCTGATTCGGTGAGCCAGTTTATTAGCAAGTGCATCGGCGATGTCGTACCCACAGCAACTATTAAAACATTCCCAAACCAGAAACCGTGGATTGACTGTAGCATTCGCGCGAAACTGAAAGCGCGAACCACTGCTTTTAACCAGAGCAAGGTGACCGGAAACATGACCGAAATACAAACAGTGTAGCTATTCCCTCCGGCAAGGCAATCAAACAAGCTAAGCGTCAGTATAGAGACAAAGTAGAGTCGCAATTCAACGGCTCAGACACAAGGTATGTGGCAGGGTCTACAGTCAATCACGGATTACAAAAAGATAACCAGCCCCGTCGCGGACCAGGATGTCTTGCTCCCAGACAGACTAAACAACTTCTTTGCTCGCTTTGAGGAATACAGTGCCACTGACACGGCCCGCTACCAAAACCTGCGGGCTCTCCTTCACTGCAGCCGACGTGAGTAAAACATTACGTATTAACCCTCGCAAGGCTGCAGGCCCAGACGGCATCCCCAGCCGCGTCCTCAGAGCATGTGCAGACCAGCTGGCTGGTGTGTTTACGGTCATATTCAATCAATCATTATCCCAGTCTGCTTCAAGAGGGACACCATTGTTCCTGTTCCCAAGAAAGCTAAGGTAACTGAGCTAAAYGACTACCGCCCCGTAGCACTCACTTCCGTCATCATGAAGTGCTTTGAGAGACTAGTCAAGGACCATATCACCTCCACCCTACCTGACACCCTAGACCCACTCCAATTTGCTTACCGMCCCAATAGGTCCACAGACGACGCAATCGCATCCACACTGCACACTGCCCTAACCCATTTGGACAAGAGGAATACCTATGTGAGAGTGCTGTTCATCGACTACAGCTCAGCATTTAACACCATAGTACCCTCCAAACTCGTCATCAAGCTCGAGACCCTGGGTCTCGACCCCGCCCTGTGCAACTGGGTCCTGGACTTCCTGACGGGCCGCCCCCAGGTGGTGAGGGTAGGTAACATCTCCACCCCACTGATCCTCAACACTGGGGCCCCACAAGGGTGCATTCTGAGCCCTCTCCTGTACTCCCTGTTCACCCACGACTACGTCTCCAACTCAATCATCAAGTTTGCAGACGACATTACATTGGTAGGCTTGATTACCAACAACGACGAGACGGCCTACAGGGAGGAGGTGAGGGCCCTCGGAGTGTGGTGTCAGGAAAATAACCTCACACTCAACGGCAACAAAACAAAGGAGATGATCGTAGACTTCAGGAAACAGCAGAGGGAGCATCCCCCTATCCACATCGATGGGACAGTAGTGGAGAGGGTAGTAAGTTTTAAGTTCCTCGGCGTACACATCACGGACAAACTGAATTGGTCCACCCACACAGACAGCGTGGTGAAGAAGGCGCAGCAGCGCCTCTTCAACCTCAGGAGGCTGAAGAAAATCGGCTTGTCACCAAAAGCACGCTCAAACTTTTACAGATGCACAATCGAGAGCATCCTGTCGGGCTGTATCACCGCCTGGTACGGCAACTGCTCCGCCCACAACCATAAGGCTCTCCAGAGGGTAGTGAGGTCTGCACAACGCATCACCGGAGGCAAACTACCTGCCCTCCAGGACACCTACACCACCCGATGTCACAGGAAGGCCAAAAAGATCATCAAGGACAACAACCACCCGAGCCACTGCCTGTTCACCCCGCTATCATCCAGAAGGCGAGGTCAGTACAGGTGCATCAAAGCGGGGACCGAGAGACTGAAAAACAGCACTTTTCATTAGTGCTTATAGCATGCTATTCCAAGAGCGCAACATTTATTTTTCAACTCGAATCAATGAGCCCAATCAGTCCTCCATGACAACAAAATCATAAATAGCCATTTGCTTTACGAACTGTTTTCCAGCGACTGAATTTTGAAATATTGCGATATGCATGGCTCGGACTCTAATTTCCACTGACAGTCGCAATAATCAGCTATTTGGTATTTGCAGCGTGCGCTACCCAAGTCGCGCACGGGCTCCCTTTCCTTCAGACTGTAGGCAATGCAATTTAAAACAATCCACAATGTATTATTTTTTTAAGTGTAATGGAAGCTAATGATCCTCTGTGGCCATGTTATGCTTTAGTAGCCTATTTTGAATTTCTTTCTTTCTGTATAGACAGGAGTAGGCTAATTAGGCTATATAATTTTGGTAATTCAATATACTTATGGAAAGCTTAGCTTCCCCTAGCTTTATGGACGCACCGCCTATGTCAATCTCCTATCCCCCATAGTAGAAAAGTTGACCTATTCTATTGGAAATAGCCCAGACTCTGGGAGAGTTTATTTTATTTTTTTATTTAACTAGTCAGTTAGGAACAAATAATTATTATTATAATGACTGCCTAGGAACAGTGGGTTAACTGCCTTGTTCAGGGGCGGAACGACAGATTTTTACCTTGTCAGCTCGGGGATTTGATCTCGCAACATTTCGGTTAGTGGCCCAACGCTCTAACCACTAGACCCCCTGCGGACGATAGATCCCAAATTCATAGAACCAGTACGCCTAGGCTACATAAAAAAACTACTTTAAAAAAGCAATGGATGCAATAGATCAGGATGTTTAGCTTAAAATGTTGGTAAACAATTTTTTTCTTAACATTATTAGGGCAGCAATGCGCACAAGGCAGCAGGGTACGCACAAATGTTTTTGCTACCAGACAATGAAAGAAAGTTGAAAAACAACAGAACATGAGAGAAATAGGCTACTGGTCTCAATGGCATCTGGAAGTCTTTATAAAACAATAGGCTACTGGTTTCAATGGCATCTGGAAGTCTTTATAAAACATAGCTACTGGTTTCAATGGCATCTGGAAGTCTTTATAAAACAATAGGCTACTGGTTTCAATGGCATCTGGAAGTCTTTATAAAAAATAGGCTACTGGTTTCAATGGCATCTGGAAGTCTTTATAAAACAATAGGCTACTGGTCTCAATGGCATCTGGAAGTCTTTATAAACAATAGGTTACTGGTCTCAATGGCATCTGGAAGTCTTTATAAAACAATAGGCTACTGGTCTCAATGGAATCTGGAAGTCTTTATAAAACAATAGGCTACTGGTTTCAATGGCATCTGGAAGTCTTTATAAAACAATAGGCTACTGGTTTCAATGGCATCTGGAAGTCTTTTATAAAACAATAGGCTACTGGTTTCAATGGCATCGTGGAAGTCTTTATAAACAATAGGCTACTTGTCTAATGGCATCTGGAAGTCTTTATAAAACAATAGGCTACTGGTTTCAATGGCATATGGAAGTCTTTATAAAACAATAGGCTAACTGGTTTCAATGGCATCTGGAAGTCTTTATAAAACAATAGGCTACTGGTCTCAATGGCATATGGAAGTAATTGCCCCCACGGATATGGTCGGATTTTGCCTAGGCTACTTTAAAACAAGGAAAGAGAGGAGAAGCAAATCATAGTCCCCTGGGAGAGGAAAGGAGACCACATCATTGTAATGAAGGGAGGCAGAGATGGAGAGAGGGAAATATAATTATAGAGAGATAAGATGTACAATATGGAGAACAACAACACACTACTGTAACACCCAGTAGGAGAGGGAAGAGATCTCTAGAGATGGAGAGAGGACCAGGGAGAGGAATAGAGGGGGGATGGGATCTGAAATGACAGTGTTGGCTGTCTGGGGCAGTGAGTAGTCTTCCTCCTCTACTTTAGTAAAAATACTTTAAAGTACTACTTAAGTTCTTTTTTGGGGTATCTGTACTTTACTTGACTACATATATTTTTGACAACTTTTACTCCACTACATTCCTTCTGAAAATAATGTACTTTTTACTCCATACATTTTCCCTGACACTGAAAAGTACTAGTTACGTTTCGAATGCTTAGCAGGACAGACAAATGTGACAATTCACACACTTATCAAGAGAACATCCCTACTGCCTCTGATCTGGTGGACTCACTAAACACAATTGCTTATTTTGTAAATTATGTTGGAGTGTGCCCCTGGCTATCTGTGGAATGAGAAATTATTTCTACTTTTGATGCTTAAGTATATTTAAAACCAAATACTTTTAGGCTTTTACTCAAGTAGTATTTTAATGGGTGACTTTCATGTTTACTTGAGTCATTTTCTATTAAGGTATCTTTACTTTTACAATTGGGTACTTTTTCCACCTCTGGCTGTGACATTTTGACCCTGTTATTAGGAGTGATGACATGACCCTGACACCCACACACACAAGATGACCATATTCCTTGCAAGGGATGACGGGTCAATAGTTATCAGCTTTGATCTTAGATGATGCTTCGACCTTAATTAACTTTTTTTGTTCTGTATGAGCTAATGTATGCATCGACCATGATTGCGCTAACATAAGGAGCGTAGAGTGAACAAGGAGAAAGATAGGAGGGATGATTAGCTGTATGTCTGTCAGTGCTGTATGGTTGGTGGTTAAAGGCAAGCCCGAGTCTCTAGTTCAACAGAGCCGTTCCTGATGGGTCAATCTAATTTATTAGCTCTCTTCCACATCCTCACAATGCTCATCAATAGACCAGCACTGACCACTCTGGAGAAAACATACTTTAATAATGTTTACATACTGTTTTACCCACTTCATATGTATATACTGTTTTTCTAGTCAAAGCCTTCGGAAAGTATTCAGACCCCTTGACATTTTACACATTTCCTTAGGTTACAGCCTTATTGTAAAATTGATTTTTTTAAATGATCATCAATCTACACACTACCCCATAATGACAAATAAAAAAAGTTAATATTATTATTTATTTTTTAATAAAAAACTGATATCACATTTACATACTCATTCAGACCCTTTATATTCCGGACTCTGACATTGCTCGTTCTGATATTTCTTTATATTTATTTTTGGAATATGTGTGTATTGCTTTGTATTGTTAGGTATACTGCGCTGTTGGAGCTGGAACATCTGCAAAATATGTGTACGCAACCGATAAAATTGGATCAGGGTCAGAAAATGTGTAGGCCCAAGGCAAAGCTATAGTAGTTTTACTTGTTTTCACAAAAGAGATGCTTGTCCTGACCTGTGTGGTGTGGGCCAATAGCTTAAATGTGATAATTTGTACCCCTCTATTTCCCTCTCTTTCTCTCTGTGTTTTTATGGATGAATGCATGACCATTTGCTTTAGTCTCTCTCTCTCCACCCCCCTCTCTCAGATCGGTGTGATGACGGTGACTGTGTTCCCAGTACGGCTGGTTACTGCAGTGCTCCTCATGTTGCTGGCCTGGCCCTTTGGCTTCGCTGCCTCTCTGGGACGATCTGAACTGGCCGTGGAGACCGAGACCTGGTGGAGGAGGTACGCCTGTCACTGTGTGAGCGAGTGACAGAAAAACATTAGGAATACCTGCTCTTTCCATGAGACTGGCCAGGTGAAAGCTATGACTCAGTGTAGATGAAGGAGAGGAGACAGGTTAAAGAAGGATTGTTAAGCTTTGAGACATGGATTGTTTGTGTGCCATTCAGAAGGTGAATGGGCTGGATAAAATGTTGAAGCTCCTTTTGAACGGGGTGTGGTAGTAGGTGCCAGACACACCAGTTTGAGTATGTCAAGAACTGCAACGCTGCTGGGTTTCTCATGCTCAACAGTTTCCCGTGTGTATCAAGAATGGTCCACCATCCAAAGGACATCCAGCCAACTTGACACAACTGTGGGAGGCATTGGAGTCAACATGGGCCAGCATCCCTGTGGAACGCTTTCGACGGTGGTGTAACTCAATATAATGTGTTGTACACTCGGTGTATAAAATGAATGACACACCTGATAATGACAAATATTGTGGAATATTTGTAGAAGGTTTGGATACGATTGACATTGCCAGGGCAAACACACACGTGCGCGCAACAGGACGTAATTGCAAACCAGTCTTAATTTACTTACCTGTATAAATAAAGGTTAAGTAGAAAATAAACACACACGCCCTCAATCAGTCTCTCTCCTACAGGATCTGTGACATCGCCCTGAGGGGGATCATGCGTGCCATGTGGTTCTGTGGAGGGTTCCATTGGGTGACGGTGAAAGGGGAACCGGCTCCGCCCTCGCAGGCACCCATCCTCACCCTGGCCCCTCACTCGTCCTACTTCGACGCCATCCCCGTCACCATGACCATGGCCTCTATCGTCATGAAGACTGAGAGCAAGAACATCCCCGTCTGGGGCAGTGAGTAGTCCTCATTTCCATCTCTCTCATCTTCATTAAATACCACTGTCTACCTCGCCTCTCTTTCGCCTTCTCTCTGCCTCTTCCAGATTTGTCAGGCCTTTTCAGTCTGTCTCACTGTCTAGGGAAGTGTGTACTCTAGTCGTGATCTTCATTCTCTCTCTCTGGTACCGCAGTCTTCCTCATTTCTCTCTGGGTGTGTCTCAAAATGCATACTACCGTGCTCCAAGCACGCAAATTGGAGCGCGGGAGGGTCAGAGTATGAGTCCAAATGAAAGTATGTTAAACGGAGCATGGAGGGCACTTCTCGAATGCGTACTCCGTTTATACATATTTTGAAGCATGCATCGATGCACAAGCTTCAACGGAAGGTATGCAAAGAAATATGACGCAACCACTTAAAAAAATGTGCAAAATTTGTTAAAATCAATGGTGGCCATTATTTGAACGGAAGCGAGAGAAAATACACTCCGACTTGGCAATGAAATGTTTCCTCTTCACATCTCATGTGTTGCCTGACTACAGTATTTGATCTTGATACGTTAATAAATAAATGCTGTTAATTTTGGCCTGTTTACCTGCCTACGTACTGTAGATAGCAAGCCCATAATAGGTCAACAGGGCTAACTGGCTAGCTATTACTGTTAGCTAACCAGATAGCCACAAAGAATAGTTAGCTAGCTACCCACGAATCTATTGCCTATTATTCGTTTTAGGTCATTTTCTTCCTCTTAAACTATCTGGTTAGCTATATTGTTACAATTCACATTTAGCTAGCTGATAGTTATGACGTAAAACGGTTGCCTTGTGTATATCTTGTTTCGTCTATTGTCATTGTCCTGGCTGAAAGACCGTTCAGTGAATGGGTAAGTCCCATGTCCATAGTAAGTCAATAGGGCAAACTGGAAAGCTAGCTAGCCATGAAGAATTGGTAGCTACCCACAAAAAATTTACATCTACCTTGCATAACATTAGTGTTAGGACATTTTGCCTGTTAGATTATTACAGTTCACATATCTAGCTTATAATTCTGAAGTAAAACGTTTGGTTTGTGTACATCTTGTATCGTCTATGCTTGCTATTGTCCTGGCTGGAAGAAGGTTCAGTGAATGGGGAGGTGCAGCATGAGTTAATACAGTTGGGGGAGTGTGACTGCTTCTCAAATGTATTGTTTTATGCGTTCTTCACACACTCAACCTCACAAGAATGTACTCAAGAGGTTGTAGGAGAATGCGCTCGAAGCATGAGAGTGTGGAGCACGGTAGTATGCATACTGAGAAACCCCCTCAGTCTCCGTCAGGGGCAGTGAGAACCATAGTCTTCTGATAGATAGTGACTGGTGTGTGTTAGTGAGGTTATCAGAGTGGACATGACGGTTGGAGAGAGGAACCGTATGAGGTGGTGAGACCAGGTGTTAATGATGACCATATTGTCATTATAACATTATTATAGTTATATTGATATTATGCTGTGCTAATCACTAATCTCTATCATTCCTCTTTCTTTCCCTCCCTCCCTTTCTCTTTATCTCCATCTTTCTCTCTGCCCCTTCCCCCACCTCCACCTCTCTCCCCAATGTCTTTCCCTCATCCTCTTCTGTCTCTCCCTGCCCCACCAGCTCTGATAAAGTTCATAAGACCAGTGTTTGTGTCGCGGTCGGACCAGGATTCTCGCAGGAAGACGGTCGAAGAGATCAAACGCAGAGCCCACGCTGGAGGGGAGTGGCCTCAGGTAATGTAAAGACCAACCTTCCTCAATCTTGAAGTCTAATTCAATGTACTGTGTATTTAGATAAGTACCGTGTGTGTACTGTACGTGTGTGTGTGTTTGCAGATAATGATATTTCCAGAGGGGACGTGTACCAACAGATCCTGCCTCATCACATTCAAGCCTGGTATGTGTTCTTTATGCTGACCAGGTCCTCGTCTGTCTGTATGTCTCTGTCTGTCTGTGCGTCGCTCTGTCTGTGCGTCGCTCTGTCTGTCTGCGTCGCTCTGTCTGTCTGTCTACGTCGCTCGCTATGTCGCTCGCTGTGTCGCTCTCTCGCGCTCGCTGTGTCGCTCTCTCTCGCGCTCGCTGTGTCGCTCTCTCTCGCGCTCGCTGTGTCGCTCTCTCTCGCGCTCTCTGTGTCGCTCTCTCTCGCTCTGTGTCGCTCTCTGTGTCGCTCTGTGTCGCGCTCTCTGTGTCGCTCGTCGCGCACCCGTCTCTTGTCCGCTCCTCTCCTCTGGCGCTCTCTCTCTCGCTGGTCGCTCTCTTCTCGCGCTCTCTGTGTCGCTCGCTCTCTCCTCCGGCGCTCTCTGTGTCGCTCTCTCTCTCGCGCTCTCTGTGTCGCTCTCTTCTCGCGCTCTCTGTGTCGCGCTCTCTGCGCGCTCTCTGTGTCGCTCTCTCTCGCCTCTCGCGCTCTCTGTGTCGCTCCTTCTCTCGCGCTCTCTGTGTCGCTCTCTCTCGCCGCTCTCTGTGTCGCTCTCTCTGCGCGCTCTCTCTGTCGCGCTCTGTGTCGCTCTCTCTCCGTCGCTCTCTGTTGCGCTCCTCTCGCCGCTCTCTGTGTCGCCTCTCTCGCGCTCTGTGTGTCGCTCTCTCTCGCGCTCTCTCGCGCTCTCTCTCGCGCTCTCTCGCGCTCTCTGTGTCGCTCTCTGGGTCGCTCTCTCTCGCGCTCTCTCTCGCGCTCCTGCTGTCGCGCTCTCTTCTCTCGTGCGCTCCTCTCCTCTTCTGTGTCGCTCGCTCTCTCTCTCTGTGTTGCTCGCTCTCGCTCTCTCGCTCTCTGCGTCGCCTCTGCTTCGCTCTCTGGCCTCTTCGCGTCTCGTCGCTCTCTCGCTCTCTGGTCGCTCTCTCGCTCTCTGGGTCGCTCTCGCTCGCGGCCGTCTCTCTCTCTTCGGTCTCTCTCTCGCTCCGCGCCGTCCTCTCTCTCTCTCGTCGCGCCGTCTCTCTCGCTCGCGCCGTTCCTCTCGCTCGCGCCGTCTCTCTCTCGCTCGCGCGTCTCTCTCGCTCGCGCCGTCTCTCTCGCTCTCGTTCGCGCCGTCTCTCTCCGCTCTCTCGTTCGCGCCGTGTCTCTCGCTCTCGTTGCGCCGTCTCCGTCTCTCGTCGCGCCGTCTGCTCTCGCTCCGCGCGTCGCTCCTCGCTCGCGCGTCTCTCTCGCTCTCGCTCGCGCCGTCTCTCTCGCTCTCCGTCTCTCCGCTCTCCGCTCCGCGTCTCTCTCGCTCTTGTCGCGCCGTCTTCTCTCGCTCTCGCTCGCCGCGTCTCTCTCGCTCTCGTCGCCTGTCTCTCGCTCGGCCGTCTCTCTCGCTCTCGCTCGCGCCGTCTCTCTCGCTCTCGCTCGCGCCGTCTCTCTCGCTCTCTCGCTCGCGCCGTCTCTCTCGCTCTCGCTCGCGCCGTCTCTTCGCTCTCTCGCGCCGTCTCTCTCGCTCTCCCGCCGCGTCTCTCTCGCTCTCTCGCCGCTCCCTCGCTCTCTCGCCCGTCTCTCTCGCTCTCTCGCGCCGTGTCTCTCGCTCTCGTTCGCTGCCGTCTCTCTCCGTCTCGCCGCCGCTCTTCTCGCTCTCGCTCGCGCGTCTCTCTCGCTCTCGCTCGCGCCGTCTCTCTCGCTCTCGCTCGCGCCGTCTCTCTCGCTCTCGCTCGCGCCGTCTCTCTCGCTCTCGCTCGCGCCGTCCTCTCTCGCTCTCGCTCGCGCCGTCTCTCTCGCTCGCGCCGCCCTCTCGCTCTCGCTCGCCAGCCGTCTCTCTCGCTCTCGCTCGCGCGTCTCTCTCGCGTCTCCGCTCCGTCGCGCCGTCCTCTCTCGCTCTCGCGCCGTCTCTCTCCGCTCTCTTCGCGCCGTCTTCTCGCGCGTCTCTCTTCCGCGCCGTCTCTTCCTCGCGCCGTCTCTCTCGGCCGCTCTCTCGCCCTCGTCGTCTCTCGCCTCTCGCGTCCTCTCGCGCTCTTTGCGCTCTCTTCTCTCGCGCGCTTCGCGCTCGTCTCTCTCGCTCTCTCGCGGCCGACTCTCTCTCTCTCTCGCGCGCGTGCCCGACTCCTCTCTCTCTCTCCTCGCTCGCGCGCGACTCTCTCTCTCTCGGCGCCGACTCTCTCTCTCTCGCGCTCGCTCTCTCTCTCTCGCGCGCCGACTCTCTCTCTCTCGCGCGCGCGGCCGCTCTCTCTCTCTCGCGCGCGCTGCTCTCTCTCTCTCTCTGCGCGCGCCGACTTCTCTCTCTCGTCGCGCGCCGCCGACTGCTCTCTCGCTCTCTTCTCTCTCTCTCTCGCGCGCGCCGACTCTCTCCGCTCTCTCTCTCTCGCTCTCGCGTCGCCGACTCTACTTCATTCTCTTCGCGCGCGCGCCGTCTCTCTCTCTCTCTCGCGCGCGCTGTCTCTCTCTCGCGCGCGCGCCGTCTCTCTCGCGCGTGCGCCGACTCTCTCTCTCTCGCGCGCGCGCGCCGACTCTCTCGCTCTCTCTCGCGTGCCGACTCTCGCTCTCTCTCGCGTGCCGACTCTCTCTCTCGCGCGCGCGCCGACTCTCTCTCGCGCGCGCGCCGACTCTCTCTCTCTCTCTCTCGCGCGCGCCGACTCTCTCTCTCGCTGTGTGTGTCTCTCTGGCTCTGTGTGTGTCTGTCTCTCTCGCCCTCTCTCTCATTGCTAATGTTTGCATTACAGAGTCTCAGTGGAGTTTCACCCCTTGTGCCTGTCACTGTGTATGTGAGTCTTGAATGTGCACTTCCATGTGTGTGTATTTCTGTTTAGCGTGTGCGTGTCTCTGTTCAGCGTGTGTGTGTGTTCCCACTAGTGTACCCCTCTTCATTGTAGCTGTCCCCACAGAGTAATCCCTACTGTTCTACCCCTGTGTCACTGTCCTGTCCCCATAAGCCATGCTTTTCTAAACCTGTCTCACCCTGTTCAGTTAAGCTACATTCTGGGAAACGAAAAACAACAAAATGGTGTCCTCGCCATTTGTGATGGTATACAGCTGAGGGATGGGGCTAGGGAAATGTCACCACAAGTTCATAGACAGGGCTCCAGATGCAAAGAAAGACATACATTGTTGTTTGTAAACAATGGAGTAACATTCTTATATTTTGGGCTATGGTAAAGGTAAATAGTTATATATTAGGAATTTAACTGACCAAATCTGACTGGAGCTGTAAATCCCTGTTTATCTAAGCGTGTTCCCGTCTGTGTAGTGTTGCCCCTTTAAACCCAGCTGTTAGTTTAACTCTGGGTTGTCTCTGTCCAAATCCATTTTTATTTATACAGCACATTTCAGAAATGCAGTACAATGGTCGTCACAGGAAAAAACAAATAAAAACAATGAAAATAAAATGAAATATTTAAGAGGATTAAGAAAACTAAAGAATAACAGTAAAATCTGAACAACTAAAAAGCACCCTAAGGAAAAGCAAAGCTTTTTTTAAGATCTCTTTTTGTCCACAGTTTCAGTCTCTCCTCCCCATGCCTCTTGGTCCCCCTCAGGTTCTCTGGCAGGCTTTTCCTGAGGCTGGGGCCATAGTAACTAAAGGCTGCCTCTCCATGCCTCTTGGTCCCCCTCGGGTTCTCTGGCAGGCTATTCCTGAGGCTGGGAGCATAGTAACTAAAGGCTGCCTCTCGGTCCTAGGCTTTGGGATAGTTAAAAGGCCAGTGCCAGAGGACCTGAGGGACCTACTGGGTACATAAATTAAAAACATGTCTGACATGTATTGGGGTGAACAATCGTGGATTGATTTAAAAACCAATAGAACAACACCTAGGTTTTTTTACTTGGTGTTTTACCTTTATTGCTCGTGAATTAAAATGTGAGGCCAAATTCTCTCACTGTGCTTTGGCTCCAACAATAAGTACCTCGGTCTTGTCTGGATTTAGCTGTCCAATGTGTCTCTTGTTTAGTCCTCTCACTGGTTCTCTGCCAAACAGCCCTGGCATACAGTATGTCTCAATCATATTGTCATCTTCCCTTCTTTTCACTTTTGTCTGATCTTCTCTTTCTTTTCTGGATTCCCTCATCTCTTCCTCTCTGCTGTACTAAAATGTAAATCTCACACCGATCTTCACATGCATATGCCCCTCTCTCTCCCTCTTTCTCTATCCCCTCGTTCTTTCTCTCGCCCCCTCTCTCCTCTCTCCCTCTCATACCTCCTCATCCCTCTCTCCATACTCCTAGATAATCATCCAGTCATAACTCCTACAGTATCCTAGTGGTAATGGTCCCATTGCACCCAGAGGTCAGGGTAGTCTCCAGCAGTTTCATGACCAGGCTGTACTACTGTATAAAACTGTAACCATTAACACAGGATTTTGACGTTGTGTGTCCTCAGGGGGAAGGTTGTCAGTCATCTTAAACACACACACAGAGAAGGTTGTCAGAATGTCAGTCATCCACCGAGTGTGAATTAGGCTTGGGCGTTGTCCAAATTGTCATACCTTCATACCAAACTTATGCCATCCCAGGTTATTCGGTAATAGCAGCACTGAACACAAAGGGCACGGTTTTCAAACCTCACTGAGTCTCTAATGTGAAGGTTAGCAATGCAAACAAGTACATGTAAAATCCCATGGCGAATGCTAGTTAAATGCTAACTAAGTCATTGCCAACATTCTATACAGTCTCTGACAAACAATTTACAGGGCAGACATCCCAGCTCATCAAGTTATACAAGTAACTCAAAAATGCTACTGACAGTTTGCTACACACAAAACAAATATTAGACAGCAAGGCTCTTGATCCAGGGGGAGATTCGCTGCTGTTACCAAGCAAAGATTCATTATGAAACAAGCTAACCACTTAGCTAGATAACTAACTAGCTAGCTACTCATTTAGCAAACCGAATGCACAACTACAGAGCATTTAGCACATTTCAGACAGTTAACTTTAATAGTTATAATACATCTAGCTGGCAAACATTTGGTTGTGAATTCAATACTGTAACTACGTCACCTGGCTCATGGTGCACAATAGTGAGTGACTCCCAAGGCTCCAGTCTCTTAATGTTGTGTGCTTGTAAACAAACATAAGGTGACTGGGGTCTACCGCTAAGCTTCATTATGAACAGTTGTGACAGGTGAAATGAAATGACAAGTAAGTTGACTGCAGGTATTTATACTGAACAAAAATATAAACTCAATATGCAAAAATGTAATGATTTTACTGAGTTACAGTTATTATAAGAAATCAGTCAATTGAAATAAATTCATTAGGCCCTAATATTTGGATTTCACATGACTGGGCAGGGGCGCAGCATAGGCCCACCCACTGGGGAGACAGGCCTAGCAAATTTAGAATTAGTTTTCCCCCACAAAAGGGCTTTATTAGACAGATACTCCTCCGTTTCATCGGCTGTGGAGGTCCTGCGCTGGCGTGGTTACACATGGTCTGCGGTTGTGAGGCCAGTTGAACGTACTGCCAATTTCTCGAAAATGACATTGGAGAGGCGGCTTATGGTAGAGAAATTAACATTCAATTCTCTGCCAACAGCTCTGGTGGACATTCCTGCAGTCAGCATGCCAATTGCACACTCCCTCAACTTGAGACATCTGTGGCATTGTGTTGTGTGACAAAACTGCACATTTTATCGGCTTTTTATTGTCCTAGGGCTGTCAGACAGTTGTCTGTTCTTTCGGCCCTCTTCCTCCTACTGCTGCTGGCCTTTGCAGATTCTGCTGTTAAGCTCCTGCTGTAATGCTACGAATAGGCTACCATTTGGAGTGCCAATTTATCTTACCTTTTCTACCAATCTGCATACCAGTTATTTTTATGTGCACATTTTCGTCTAACAGTTTTCTTTTCATTTATAATAGTCTTCGTATCTCCAAATTATTATCATGTAGTTAAAAAAAAAATCAAAGTAACTTCCATTGCCAACTATATAAACATAGCCTACATAAGGCCAACAAATAACAATGCAGCCTAGCCTGTAGGTAGAAAATACCTTGATAAAAAATAAATATTCTATAAATCTAATTGGCTACGCATGGCCTGTCTGCAAGGAACTTGAAACATTGTGTCAACTATTATATACTAACTTGGTCCAGCCTGAAGCTAGCACTAGCAAACTTGCAACATTGTGTAACATTTTCTGGGCCCTCAGTTTCCTGCTCCAGTCAGCTCCAGACAGACATAGATGTAGGCTATTTGCGCAAGGGATAAGAAATTATCAGGTAGGCCTATTTTATGACGTTTTATAATTCATTGACAACTGCTAAATGGAATGAAATAAGCCAAATCTTGTCCCTCACAAATGTAGCCTAGGTTGTGCGGTGCCCTCGACAATGAGAAAGGTTAAAGACTGTAATAAGAATATATGGAATGCGTTAACAGAAATCACCGTAACAAAATATTAGAAATTATGGGAATTAACGGTAAATGTACTGCTGGTGATAATGGTGTGCCAACCCCACGGCCTCAGCAATGGATTTGTCTACTGAGACAGGCGGGAATCAGACCGGTGTCTCATATGCCATAAAAACATATATTTTAGACTGCTCGGCCCACCAACAGCCTAGCGACCAAACAATCGACCAGTCGACTAAATAGGGTCAGCTCTATATTGTCCCCAGCACAAGGTGCACCTGTGTAGTGATCATGCTTTTTAATCAGCTTCTTGATATGCCACACCTGTCAGGTGGATGGATTATCTTGGAAAAGGAGAAATCCATTTGTGCATAACATTTGAGAGAAATAAGGTTTATATGCGTTTGGAAAATTTCTGAGATCTTTTATTTCAGTTCATGAAACATCGTACCTAGACTTTACATGTTGCGTTTTATATATATTTTTTCAGTATACTTAAAGTACCTAGTAATAATATTCACATTTATTTAAAAAATGATAGTTACAACAGTATTGAAAAATCATCCCATGGCTATTTCCAAATAACCGGTATACGGTATATATGGGAGAGTATGAATATGCTCACATAGACACACACACAAATGCGCACAGACACACACTCGAGCTCACTCAGTAACATTTCTCTCTCTCAGGGGCCTTCATTCCAGCAGTTCCAGTCCAACCAGTAGTCCTACGTTACCCCAACAAAATGGTAAGCTACTCTCCTTCCCTCCCTCTTCTCCTCCAAACCACCCTCTCTCCATTCCTACTTTGAATGAAAAAAAAAGAAGCAACGCCCCACCAAGACTGGAAAACGTTGATTGTAGTAGATTAGTGGCGTGAAAATACGTTCTTCCTCGTAACAGCAGTGACTCAATAACGCACTAAAATTTGACAGGTCTAACTAATGTCTGAGTCTAAAGGAAATTAAGTTCATGTATATATAATTTGATATACAGAAGAATATACTTAACTGTCTTATGATTTATATTATCTTGTTTGATATTGTACATTTAATTGTACAAAAAACAAATCAATTCTAAAAGCTTTAACAAGAGCAAGGTATTGTGTTTCATTTGAAAACAGCATCACATTTCGTAAAAGCAGAATATTTCAGGTCATCCTACCCCCTAACCTCTTCCTCCTTCCTTCCCCTCTCCTTCCCTTCGTCCGTTGACAGTTTCTATCTTCTCAAGGCGTCAGTCTGAGTCCGTTTTGAGTGGTTTCATACTCGTGCGGAGTGATATTTCATCTCTACAATGTTGTCCTCTCCTCTTGACCTGCAATAGCACAACATAACTGAAAAAGTCAAAGCAAGTCTCAAATAGACCATGCCCCAAGTTGCTTTCACTTGTACAAAGGTTTCAGACCATTGTAGACGGAGAGGGGAAAGGAAGCCTCTGTAGAGTATTGAGATGCAGCCTCTGTGTAGGCGCCAGTCCTGCTGTGTGTCACTCATTTAGGACATGAGCACACTGTGATTTTGTGCTCGAGTATTTTGGATGGAGCCAATGCTTTTTCAATGAGAGTTATCTGTTGACAGATGAGTGACAACAGAGATTGTCTGACAAATGCACAAATGGTCTGTCTTTAGACAGATAAAACTCGTCGGAACTCGTCTGAAAATAGTTGGCTTGAGTTGCACTTTTGACGGACAATGATGTACGTCGTACGATTTGATCCCTTTTCATGCGTCTGTGTCTCTGGCCCGCAGAGGAGAGGAAGCCAGTGTAAAGTATTGAGATGCAGCCTCTGTGTAGGCCCCATTCTTGCTGTGTAACTAATTTCCTCTTCCGACAGGATACGATCACGTGGACATGGCAAGGCCCTGGAGCGTGAGTATCTCTTCCTCATTATTTTCATCTCTGTCTCTCTCTTAGTGTGTTTTCACATATGGGCCTCTTTGAAAGAACCGATCTCAGTCCTCTTTAAAGTGAACTCCGTTCTCTTTGTATTCACACTGTCCTTTCCTTTGAATGAGGACTCAACTCTTTAGCCAGTTCACTTCACCTATTTTGTGGACAGAGTCCTCTTTGCATTCACATTGCTATGTTTAGAAAGGAACCAAGATCTTTTCCCAACATGCACTCTGTTTTTACAAAGTACAGGACCAGCCATTCAATCAGAATGCGTTATCGGACAGCTAGATATACTTACAGTACTTATATTTTGGAAGCTAATAGATTGCGTTTGGGTAAAATATGAGCCATAATAATTGTAATCAGAAGATACTATTAACATGTCAATTTGATTGGTAACAGAATAAATAGCAATAGAAAAACTGCAGATAAAAACATTTTTTAACACCCAAGGTAGGCTACTGCACCTTTAGGAGCTAGAATAGACGTTGTACCCTGTGTTGTAATTCTCACCAAATAGGTTTTCTTTTCACACTATTACAACAGTTCATCAATAAACAGCTGATGAAGCTCTCTTAGCCTATACACATTGCAAACAAAAACTCCACACATTTTGGGATTTCTGTGCGTCCTTGACAATCACTAATCAATATTCAAAAACGGCACACATCTGGCAATATGTTTTAGATAGATTTTTAGGCCTGTGGTTAATCTTCACAATATCCCCTTGCACAACTTCTCTCTATTCTCTCATCACCCCTCCCCCTTTTTTACATTTCTGAATCAACTGATTACTCTCTCTCGCTTTCCACTCAGGTTTGAGATACTGTGGCTGACACTGTGCCAGTTTCACAACCCCATAGAGATTGAGGTAACGGTTATTTTTTTAAAGGTGGACTCAGCAAATATGGCGCCATTGTTACATAGTGGGGTGTCTTACTGCGTATAGACGTCCAATCTTTCTTGAAGAAAGAGAAATGGAAGATGGGCAGGTGATAACAATGAGTTTTTCTTCCATGCAGTACCTGCCTCTCTACACTCCTTCTGAGGAAGAGAAGAACAACCCTGCTCTGTTCGCCAATAATGTCAGAAGCATCATGGCCAAGTTAGTTGTGTGTGTGTGGCCTCCCCAGGTTACATCTGGCTATCTGTGTGTCTTATACTGTATATGTGGCAGGCATTTAGAGAAGTATATCTGACATGTCAGGGGGGAGGGTTCTGACTGCTCTCTCTGTGCTTTGATAGGGCCCTGGAGCTGCCCATCACAGACCTGTCGTTTGATGACTGCCAGCTGAGCCTAGCAAAGGGCCCAATGCGTGTCCCTAGCAACAGCAGCCTACTGCAGTTCAATAGACTAGCGCGAAGGCTCGGGTGAGTTGGAGTTTACTTTACTATTGGTTGTTAAGCGTTATTACAGGTCCTTAATAGTTTTTAAAAACACTTGTTTTGCTGATGTAACAAAACATTGATGTTGAATGAATAAGAACATTTCAAAATGTTTAAATGTTTATTCTAAAATCGTACATTGTGTTTTTGTTTAGGTGTCTGAATGGGTAGGTAGGGTATGAGTGATCTCTTGTTCCTCGTTTTGACATTTTAAGGGTGTCATACTGGGGAAATATTACTGGATTTACTGGGAAATACTATGACTAATATTACTGGGTTTACTGGGAAAATATTACGACTAATATTTTCTGGGTTTACTGGTCGAACTGGGAAATCCTACAGGGTTTACTGATAATACTGGGAAATACTACTGGGTTTAGTTATAATACTGGGTAATACTACTGAAATGCTAGTGGGTTTACTAGGAAATACTACTGGGTTTTCTGATAATACTGGGAAATAGTACTAAGGGAAATGGCAGATCTATGTCAAAGGAATGTGTTGAATACATTCAGATACTAGAAAGTATAGTATTTCAAATTATTTGAGATGTACTTGATTTTGCCATTTAAATCTGTGGTTTTCAAACTTTTTCAGCGGGGACCCCATTTTTGGCACCAGAAATTCTTCCCACCCCAAATCTAATGACACATCCTTAAAACCGGTACATGTTTATTTTCACATCAACAAATAACCTTCAATTCATTACATTCTCATCTCTCCTATCAACATTAAGACAACCAATACATACATTTACTCAATCAAATTTCAAATTATTTCTCAATGAAGTTTGTATATTGTTCCATAAAATAATCTGTACTGGTTCCCAATTTTTATATATATATTTAATTTGGTGACCCCACTGCAATTCTCGCGACCCAGACTTTGAATACCGCTGCATTAAATGGACAAAACCAAGCTTCTAGCCACAACCCTGGACAGTAGGAAATGTATTTCTTAACCATGTATTTTCTATGTGCAGGCTGAGAGCGGGGACGACAGATACGGTGTTAGAGCAGCAGGCTAGCAAAGCCAGGAAGCTTTGGGGATACAGACTGGGATTGGGGGACTTTGCTCATTACCTCGACCTACCTGTGACGGACATGCTCACAGAGTTACACAGCCTCTTCAACCATGTAGGTATCTAACACACAGTGTATAAATCACATAGTGTCCCACACACAGTGATTTTTATTCAGTCAATCAATCAAATTAGGAGAAATAAATAACCATTAATGTTCTTTTCTTGCTCTGTCCCGTACTCCCTCTCTCTCCCTCCCTTACTCCCTCTCTCCCTCCCTTACTCCCTTTCTCTCTCTCCCTTAATCTCTCTCTCTCTCTCTCTCTCTCTTTTAATCTATCTCTCTCTTTCTCTCTCTCTCCCTTACTCCCTCTCTCTCCCTCGCTCTCCCTTACTCCCTCTCTGAAGCATGGAGATGGTCAGATTGACATCAGGGAGTATGTGATAGCCCTGTCTGTGGCATGTCAACCCTCTAAAGCCATGGACACCCTCAGGCTGGCCTTTGGGGTGAGTGACAGGCAATGAAGTTTTATAACAGTTCCTATGAAGCACTATATTAACCCAATGTTTGCTCTTTGACAGCATTATAACATCTGTCTGCTCTTATAAGGCATTTATAATAGAAATACCTAGATAATATATAAAACGTCTGCTATATAAAACGTTATAACTGTCCTATGTCCTGACCCTGGTCAGATGTACGAGGCGAAGGAGGACATGGCGATCGTGGAAAAGGATCTGGCATCCATTTTGAGAACGGCGTTGGGAGTGGCAGAGGTCGACGTCACAGAGTTGTTCTCAGCAATCGACACACTTGACGCGGGGAAGATCACACACGGTGATATCACACACTAATGCCCTTTCTTGCTCTAACGTTCTCACTCGTCTTTTCTAACTAGCATTGACTTTGCTGATAGTTGCTTTATTGAGGAAAAAGTTGTACTTATTGTGATATGTGGTTGTTTCACCTAACTACTTTAAGTTGAATGCACTAACTGTAAATCACTCAGGTTAAGAGCGTCCAACTAACGGGATCACTGCCAACACTAATTACAATCTCTCTTTCGCTCTGTCCTTCCCTCTCTCTATATCCATCTGTAGATGACTTCTGTCGGTTCGTGGAGCAGCACCCAGACTTTGCTCAGGAGTACCTCCTCTCCTCCAGGACAACCCCCTCTACCCCCCACACAGCCCCCCTGGTCAACGGCTTCAGTGTGGACCATTATGACATGGAGGAGCAGACCTGCAGCCTCCCTGGACAAAAGAGGAAAGAAGACTGACTCAAATGGATCTATCTACTGCCTATCACAGAGAGAGGAGGGGAATGGAGGGAAGAGGGAAAAGATGGCGGGATAGAAGGACGATCGGGAGGTCCTGGGCCTCTATCAAACAAATCAATCTTCTACAGTTACTATATCTTCTGTGTTACTGTGGCACGTATGTTCTACCAGAGAGGAGGAGGAGGGAGGGAGCGAGGGATAGGATATATATATTGAGATAAGAAGGGGTGGATAGACAGAGGGAGAGATAAGTAAGAAACTATTAGGTGGATAGAGATTGAGACTGTGAAAGGGAGAGATGGAGGGAAAGAAGGGTTGGGAATGTTGAAGGAGAGTAGAAGGAGAGATTTGGTTAGTGAGAGAATATGATGGGGGGTGGAGACAATCTGTTCCTCCGGACACCATCTCACACCAATAGTCCCATCTGGTTTTGTCTGCTACTGTTTTCAAGGACTTTGTATGCTTTCTGACTTTCCAACATGAGTTAAAGGACCTGGACACCTCTGAAGGTCTTCTGAGTTCATCAAACACTTTGGCTATTTATTTTCAAAAGGGTTTTACTTTTCTCTTATGTACAGTATAGGTATTTATTTGTCTTTCCTTTTTATCATAATGACAATGAAATGCACACTCTGGTAAGATGATTCATATTTTTTTTCAAGATTAGTTTTATCAGGTGATTAAGCACCAAACTGAGCTGAGCTTAATCACTGCCGTTCATAACGAGACTGACTGAGATCAATTGGATCGAGCTGAAACTAAGCATCTCACTGCCTTGTAGACCATAGCAACTCACAAGACAAACTGTTAAAATGGGTGAATATGGGACCAAACTTAGACTTCTTATTTTTAAACCACGTTCACATTGAGCTCCTTGTTGCCTTTTTAAATTGTTTTAAACATGTTAATGGTTGTTTTAATGTTGCTTGAGTGACACATCCCACAGCTTAAGTGTATTTATTTTCATAAAGGCATAAACACTGGAGTCTCAAAGATGAACATTTGTTGTTTTCCCTTTTCTTATTGGATGAACAGAGAAAAAGAGAGTTGGGTTCCATCTCAAATGGCACCCTATTCCCTAAAGAGTGCACATTTGGCTCTGGTCAAAAGTAGTGCACTATATGGGGAACAGGATGCCATTGGGAGACACATTCAGATGTTTACCTATTTTTAATTATTATTTGTTTTTAAATTGCCTTTCTCATATCACTCTGGAATGAAGTTGACCTTACACAAATATATAGGATCAGCCCACCCTGCTGATATCCTAACATTGACCATTATGCAGGAGGCCATCATAAAACTGATCTGTGATCAGTTCTGACTTTATGATAAACCATCAATCTGTTCTGGCTTTTTGTACTGGTTAGTTTTGTTTTGGGAATTCTCTGCAGTTTGACTTTAAATCGACACCTTTTGTATGTTGTACATTTGTGGTATCTACATCTTTGAATGTTTGAATATTCATTTTGTAAGAAAGTGAATTGTAAATTATGAATACCTATGCAGTGCTCATCCCTGCCTTTTATGTTGAATTAAATCATGACATTTCTACAGCTGCGGCGTTATTCTTTATTGCCACTAGTGGGAGCTGTGGAAACACATACATATTCAGTTTATTAGATGGTGACTATTCTATGCCTTTGGCAAGGATGATTGGATTTTTTTTTTTTAAGTGTGTGTGTGTTATATATATTTATCCATCTCGGTAGTTAATGGTGACTTTCACTCCCCGCCAACCATCCTACATCTGGACTAATTTCAGAACACAGGAAAGGTGAAAGCAATGTCTGTGGAATTTGTTCTCAACTGTCCAGTTATTTCCAATCAGTGCATATGGCCTCTTGTGTTCCCTCTCCTCTCACACCCTCTTTACACAAGCTGAACATTGTGTAATGAAGGTAAGGTTAACACTGTGCCCATTAACACACACCAACCATCCTGGCTTCAGCTAAAAATAGGCAGGATTAAGCTCAAGCTGAGATGAGAAAGAGGTGAAGGAGTGAGGGATGAATAGAGGGAACACTGTGCTCCAAATCTAATTCCCAAGGGCCAGAGGAAGGAAGTAAGGGTCTTTGAGAGAGAGAACATTTAGGAGGGAGAGCATACAGTAGAGTACACAAGTACATTAGACACACTGATGTTAAACTGCATCAGTAAACTGATAATTGGTCATTTTTGTTTAACTACCCAGTTATTACTCTTTCTCTCACACTCAGACTCGCACTAAAACAAACAGGCATTTAAAATGGACACTCGCATTTTGTGCGTCATATGGGTCCTTGCCCGAATAGGTGGTGTCGCACTTTTTTTTTAGCAACTATTGAACGGAATATGAACTTTAAATATTTGAAGAATAGACGAAGTACCTAATTGCTCATGTAATACCATTGCAATTTCACCGACAGTGTATTCCGTTGGATGCAGAGAAAGTAACGGAATTGCCGTGCTTTGACATTGAACGAAGACAAAGAAGTTCCTCTGGGAGGTTAGCTGGCTTCCTGATAATTCCATTTGGATTAGCCAGCTATGATAGCTGGCTAGCAAGCTAACAACAACCCTGATTCAAGTGAAATTACCCAAAACAGGTACAGTACTATTGACGATCTGGGTACCAATCTACTTTGAAGCGGGGGGGGGGTTCAAATCAAATTGTATTGGTCACATACACATATTTAGCAGATGTTATTGCGGATTTAGCAGATGTTACTGCGGGTGTAGCGAAATGTTTCTTAAACGTTTTCCGTAATGAATACACCCCATTTGTCTTCATGGGTAAACATTTTATGGGAGAAAATAAATTTGCCGACAGTCTTTCTCTGTGCTCTAGCAGAGAAACCATGGAGGAGTCAGCAAGCACCATAGAGGTCACTGTGAAGACCCTGGACTCCCAGAGCAGGAGCTACACTGTCCGCAGGGAGGTAGGCTGTGACTTCCTGTTGTTGTTGTTGTTGTTGTTGTTGTCTGCTTCTGTCTTAATCTGAAATCCAACTGAACATATCAGTTTAGATTCCAGGCTACTCCTATGTGGCTTATATATTGTACACTTATGAGTGGGAAATATATTTGTTCAGCTCTGTACTAGCAATGCACTGAGCCTCCAACCTCTCCCTCAGTTGACAGTGAAGGAGTTCAAAGAACACATAGCTGCATCAGTGGAGATCCCAGTGGACAAGCAGAGACTAATCTACCAGGGCAGAGTGCTGCAGGATGAGAGGACACTGAACGAATACAGTGAGTAAAAAAGCCAGCAATATTCTATTCTATTCAAAGGACACAGTAAGTAATATACTACATACATAGTCTCTGCACTGTTGTAAAACAGCAAAACAGTTAACATTGCTGGACATCTTGTGTTATTGAGAATGCACATGAGAGCACCTTGCCACAGTAACCCCCGGATTTCTCTTCTCTCCCTGTCTTTTCTCCTCTCTTCTTCTCTGCCCTCCTCTCTTCTTCTCTGTCCTCCTTCTCTGTCCTCCACTCTGCTTCTCTGTCCTCCACTCTGCTTCACTCTGCTTCTCTGTCCTCCTGTCATCCTCTACTCTTATTCTATGTCCTCTCTCCTTCTCTGTCCTCTCTCCTTCTCTGTCCTCCACTCTCATTCTCTCCTCCTATGGCCTCCTCTCAGATGTGGCTGGTAAGGTGATCCACCTTGTGGAGCGTGCTCCTCCTCAGACTTCCCAGTCTGGCGGCGGAGGAGGAGGAGTGTCCTCAGGGGGAACAGAGGGAGGTGCCACCACCTCCTCCTCCCAGGGAGGCCCCCAGGACCGCAACGGGAACAGCTACGTCATGCTGGGAACCTTTAACCTGCCCGTCAACATCATGGACCCTCAGCAGATACAGGTGAGTCAAGGTTGTGTGTTGGTGTGCACTGTGCAGCTGTTTCATAGTCTTTATTCCGAAAAAATATTGAGCACCTAAAAAATGTATTGAATCAAACCGTTTTAATCGGTACCAAATGTGTTTGTAGGATTTGTTGAACATCGAGTGTATTAACAATGAAGTAATACAAGTGTAATAACTGTGGTTTCCTTGGAAGATGCAAGTGCAGCAGATGATGGCAGGAGTGGGAGAAGCAGGAAGGAATACCAGAGTCAGCACCAGCACTCGAGTAAGTCTTCCTTATTACTGTCATATACATTGCCTTAGGAAAGTATTCAGACCCCTTGAATCTTTCCACATTTTGTTACATTACAGCCTTATTCTAAAATGGATTATATGAATAAAAATCATCGGCAATCTACGCACAATACCCCATAACGACGAAGCGAAAACAGGTTTTTAGAAATGTTTGCAAATTTATTAAACATAAAACAGATACCTTATTTACGTAAGTATTTAGACCCTTTGCTATGAGACTTGAAATTGAACTCGGGTTCATCCTGTTTTCATTGATCCTCCTTGAGATGTTTCTACATCTTGATTGCGGTCCACCTCGGGTAAATTCAAATGATTGGACATGATTTGGAAAGGCACACACCTGTCTATATAAGGTCCCACAGTTGACAGTTCATGTCAGAGCAAAAACCAAGCCATGAGGTCAAAGGAATTGTCCGTAGAGCTTCGAGACAGGATTGTGTCAAGGCACAGATCAGGGGAAGGGTACCAAAAAATGTGGCCACAGTGGCCTCCATCATTCTGGAAGAAGTTTGGAACCACCAAGACCCTTCCTAGAGCTGGCCGCCCGGCCAAACTGAGCAGTCGAGGGAGAAGGGCCTTGGTCAGGGAGGTGACCAAGAACCCGATGGTCACTCTGACAGAGCTCCAGAGTTCCTCTGTGGAGATGGGAGAACCTTCCAGAAGGACTACCAATTAGGACTTTGTGGTAGAGTAAAAGGCACTTGACACCCTGCTTGGAGTTTGCCAAAGGGTTTTCTAATGATCTATTAGCCTTTTAAAATGATAAACTTGGAATAGCTAACACAACGTGCCATTGGAACACAGGAGTGATGGTTGCTGATAATGGGCCTCTGTACACCTATGTAGATAGATAAAAATCAGATAAAAATCTGCCGTTTCCAACTACAATAGTCATTTACAACATTAACAATGCCTACACTGCAAAATCTGGACCCTTACAAATCAGCCGGGCTAGATAATCTGGACCCTTTCTTTCTAAAACTATCTGCTGAAATTGTTGCCACCCCTATTACTAGCCTCTTCAACCTCTCTTTCGTGTCGTCCGAGATCCCCAAAGATTGGAAAGCAGCTGCGGTTATCCCCCTCTTCAAAGGGGGGGACACCCTTGACCCTAACTGCTACAGACCTATATCTATCCTACCCTGCCTTTCTAAGGTCTTCGAAAGCCACCGTCAGACAAACAGATTACCGACCATTTCGAATCCCACCACACCTTCTCCGCTATGCAATCTGGTTCAGAGCTGGTCATGGGTGCACCTCAGCCACGCTCAAGGTCATAAACGACATCGTAACCGCCATCGATAGGAAACAATACTGTGCAGCCGTATTCATTTACCTGGCCAAGGCTTTTGACTCTGTCAATCACCACATCCTCATTGGCAGACTCGACAGCCTTGGTTTCTCTAATGATTGCCTCGCCTGGTTCACCAACTACTTCTCTTGATCGAGTTCAGTGTGTCAAATCGGAGGGTCTGTTGTCCGGGCCTCTGGCAGTCTCTATGGGGGTGCACAGGGTTCAATTCTTGGACCGACTCTCTTCTCTGTATACATCAATGATGTCGCTCTTGCTGCTGGTGATTCTCTGATCCACCTCTACGCAGACGACACTATTCTGTATACTTCTGGCCCTTTTGACACTGTGTTAACAACTCTCCAGGCGAGCTCAATGCCATACAACTCTCCTTCCGTGGCCTCCAACTGCTCTTAAATACAAGTAAAACCAAATGCATGCTCTTCAACCGATCGCTGCCTGCCCCTGCCCGCCTGTCCAACATCACTACTTTGGACGGTTCTGACTTAGAATATGTGGAAACTACAAATACCTAGTGTCTGGTTAGACTGTAAACTCTTTAGACTGTTAAACAACATCTCCAATCCAAAGTCAAATCTTAGAATTGGCTTCCTATTCCGCAACAAAGCATCCTTTACTCATGCTGCCAAACATACCCTTGTAAAACTGACCATCCTACCAATCCTCGACTTCGGTGATGTCATTTACAAAATAGCCTCCAAAACCCTACTCAATAAATTGGATGCAGTCTATCACAGTGCCATCCGTTTTGTCACCAAAGCCCCATATACTACCCACCACTGCGACCTGTACACTCTCGTTGGCTGGCCCTCGCTTCATACTCGTCGCCAAACCCACTGGTTCCAGGTCATCTACAAGACCCTGCTAGGTAAAGTCCCCCCTTATCTCTGCTCGCTGGTCACCATAGCAGCACCTATCTGTAGCACGCGCTCCAGCAGGTATATCTCTCTAGTCACCCCCAAACCAATTCTTCCTTTGGACGCCTCTCCTCCAGTCTCTGCTGCCAATGACTGGAACGAACTACAAAAATCTCTGAAATTGGAACAACTATCTCCCTCACTAGCTTTAAGCACCAGCTGTCAGAGCAGCTCATAGATTACTGCACCTGTACATAACCCATCTACAATTTAGCCCAAACAACTACCTCTTTACCTACTGTATTTATTTATTAATTTATTTTGCTCCTTTGCACCCCATTATTTTCTGTCTCTACTTTGCACTTTCTTCCGCTGCAAACCAACCATTCCAGGGTTTTTTTTTGTTTTATTTTACTTGCTGTGTTGTATTCACTTCACCTCCATGGCCTTTTATATTTTTTATTTATTTATTTTATTTATTTATACTATATTTGTTTGCCTTCACCTCCTTATCTCACCTCACTTGCTCACATTGTATATAGACTTATTTTTTTTTCACTGTATTATTGACTATATGTTTTTTTACTCCATGTGTAACTATGTGTTGTTGTATGTGTCGAACTGCTTTTGCTTTATCTTGGCCAGGTCGCAATTGTAAATGAGAACGTGTTCTCCAATTTGCCTACCTGGTTAAATTAAAGGTTAAATAAAATAAAAATAAAATAAATACACTGTATTTCTGATCAATTTGATGTTATTTAAATGGACAAAAAATGTGCTTATCTTTCAAAATCAAGGAATATGTATACACATAGATATCTATCTGTCTATTACATTACTATAAGGTATGTTTATGATCTGTCTTGTTTGTAGAGCAACGGTTCAGTGGATGTGCATTATCAACGTTGACCAATCAGTGCAGAGCGAGCCCAGGATGAGCTGCAATTGGCTGAGAACTTGCTAAGGGATACCCAGTCTCTGACCACAGACTGGAGTACAGTAAACTCGCATACTATGTTATGCTATGCTATGTTATGCTATGCTATTATTCATAACTATACAGAAATCTATTTTCAGTGCCTAATTGACCTTTTAGACAACATGTTTGTGTTTCAGGGTCAGCCCAGTGGTGTTCCAATCCAAGCCGAGCCGAGACATCTCAGTCCACCTCCTCTTCCTCCTCCTCATTCTCTTCCGCTACAGCTGCCACTGCAGGAGCATCCCAGCCTATGGATACCTCCCCTCTTGCTCCACCACCTCCCCCTCCCACCTCCTCCAGCCAGACAGAGGGACCACCCCACCCGGGCCCAAGTAAGTGCTCAGGAGGGCACAGCGTAGTGTTTCAAATAGCAATTAAAATGCATTCTCCTGTTTCATGCCTACTGAACACATACCCCTTTCTCTCTCTCTCTCTCTCTCTCTTCGTCTCTCTCTCTCTCTCTCTCCTCTGCTCTCTCTCTCTCCTCTCTCTCTCTCTCTCTCTCTCTGTTCTCTCTCTCTCTCTCTCTCTTCTCTCTCTCTTTCTTCTCTCTCTCTCCTCTCTTCTCTCTCTCTCTCTCTCCTCTCTCTCTCTCTCTCTCTCTCTCTCTCTCTCTCTCTCTCTCTCTCTCTCTCTCTCTCTCTCTCTCTCTCTCTCTCTCTCTCTCTCTCTCTCTCTCTCTCTCTCTCTCTCTCCCCTCCTCTCTCCCCTCTCCTCTCTCTCCTCTCTCTCTCTCTCTCCCCTCTCTCTCTCTCTCTCTGCTTCCTCCACTCCCTCCCCAGCCACCCCAGCCCAGCAGCGCTAGTGGAGGTGTTGTCAGAGGTGAGGAGGGTGGAGGAGAGGCTTCGTCCCTTCATAGAGAGAACTCACTCCATCCTTGGGGCTGCCACTTCAGCAGACTACAACAACAACGTAAACACTACAACTCCATTATATTCAGTTGCACAGCAACTACCTATTCAACCCGTGCAACACATTATCACACTGTTTTTACTTCAAACTTAAACTCCTGTTACATATTCGTCCTTTAACTGCAATGGTGTCCATGAGAAGAAAAATTACAACAAACTTTGCCGCAGAGTTTAGTTAGTCTTCTTGAATAGGTCAGTCACAGTGCTTCTTTGCATGAGTGAAATGGAGCCCCAAACAGACTTGAATAAACCACATGTGAATCAGTCACCACTTTGTTCATCTGTCTTCACAGACCCAGGAAAGAGAAGAGGACCAGCACGTTCTCAACCTGGTCGGGGAGTCTCTACGTCTCCTTGGCAACACCCTAGTTGCCCTTAGTGACCTACGTTGTAACCTGGCCACTCCTCCCCCCCGTCACCTCCACGTGGTTCGGCCCATGTCCCACTACGGCTCCCCCGTCCTGCTGCAAGGTGGTATGCCACACCACACCCCCATACCGGTAGGTCACTGTGTGGAGAGGTTCTTCCACATATACTCCTAGTAATTTTAGCACCAGGTTCTAAAACTAAACCTCACTGGTTGGTGGATTCAAATTCAAATCACCAGCCATTCATACTTTTTATCAGCATTTAGCTGTAGGTCTTTTCAAATTTAACTTTGTACATGCACACCATTTTCTTGGGACATTACTAACTTGACTTGTGTCTTCAGATAAACCTTGGAAACCTGGGGAACCTCGGAAATTTGGGAACCACAGTGACCATGACGTCCAATGGGAGGCATGCAGCCGAGGGCTGGGCCCAACCCTCTCAGGCTCCTGGCCAATCAGAGGGCCAGGCCCCGCTTCCACAGCCAAACGCAGCCAATCAGCAGCCAATTCAGGGCCAGGGGGCTCCGCATGTCATCAGAATCACCCACCAGACCATGGAGCCTGTGGTAATGATGCAGATGAACCTGGATGGTGAGGGAGGGGACACGTTTGTTATTTTCTCTCTCTTGCTCTTGGCTCATCTTGGAGTTGTCATGCCCTAACTGTATCTGTCATGCTTACCAAATAATCCGTACATTAGATAATCATTCCAAACCGAGAGAGACCGTAGTCATTGTTGATCTCCTATAGGAAACTTATAGGTGTGTCTGAGGAGAGCTGGAATGTAGCAAAAGCTTGCATACCCAGTATACATATTCAGAGTTGTAAGGTAATGTCTTCTCCCTGGTTGGTCTCTCTCTTAGAATCTGGCAGCGGCCCTCAGGTCCAAGGACAACAGATCCCTATGGGTAATGGACAGCCTGGTGAGTGCTTTTGACTCCTACGTCACACTATGTTCATTATGGTATATACACCAGACCCCTATACCACAGTCTCTGAACCACTCGTCCCTGGGATGTTGCTGACCGTTATATCAACTATTTATCTCTGTACTCTCTCAATCTGAAGGTGCTACTCCAGTCCAAATCGCAGGCCTTCCTCCAGAGTTCATGCAGGCCATCGTCCACCAGATCTCTCAGCAGGCTGCTGCCATGGCAACCGCTGCTGCCACGGGTCACCCCGGGCAACCAGGAGCAGGCGTCCCCGGGACCACCCCCAGCTCTGACACCTCTGCCACCCCTCACCCTCACGGGCCTCTGCCCCCTGGAGCCAGGGTGGTGATCACGCACCCCTCCTTCTCCCCCCACATCCCCCAGCCTGTGGGCACCAGGGGCACCACCATCAACCTCAGGGCTTCAGTGCCCCCTGCTGGCGGGCAACAGAACCTTCAGGTGAGGAGAGAGGCAGAGATGGAGAAGTCTGTGAGGAACGACTTTGGTCTCTTATGTCCTTGTGCTGTTGTACTTTGACAGGGGTGGCCAATCCTCCTGGAGAGCTACTGGTTTTGCAGACTTTTGTTCCGGCCCTGCTCTAACACACCTGATTCAACTGATCTCTTCGTCCATTTCTTCTCTTCTTCCAGGGCACACCTCTGGCTTCCTCTCCCCTAACTCAGATGATCAGTGGTCTGGTTGGACAGCTACTGATGCCTGGACAACAGATGTCTGGACAGATGCCTGGACAACAGATGTCTGGACAGATGCCTGGACAGCAAGGTGAGTGATTGATTGATTGGTTGATTTATTGATTATTATATTGGGTGAATGATGGGTTTTATTTTGTAGTGTTCAAAGAAAATGGACAATGAATCAGAAGTCTTCTTTTTCCCAGTTCCGCCAGGTGACCAGACATCCACCAGCTCCTCCTCAGCCTCCCACTCCTTCTCTTTCTCCACCTCCTCCTCTTCATCCTCTTCTGCCTCCTCCTCCTTCTCCTCCTCCAATCCCGTCCCTCCCCACCCCTCCTGTGGGGCGAACACATCTGGCCAGACCACCACCCACACCACCAACACCACTTCCATGGGCCAGCCACCGGAAGGGGTCGCCGAGGCCAACCTAGCCCAACTCCTGGGCTCCTTGCTGGGTGGAGCTAGTGGGCCAGGAGCCCCTGGTTCTGGAGCTAACCCACACATCACTGTGACCGTACCTGGAGTCCCAGGGTTCTTCCAGGGAATGTCAGACTTCATCCAGGTGAGAGAGAAAATTATTGAACCGTATTGGTAACTCTTATAATCAATGTGACTGAAAAGTAACTCTTAGGTAATAATTATATAATTACTCTGTTATCACGCTGTAATAGAAATTGAAGTAGTCCTAATTAGTAGTAGTCCTAATTAAAGTAGTCCTAATTAGTAGTAGTCCTAATTAAAGTAGTCCTAATTAGTAGAAGTCACAGCCTCAGCAATTAGGCCGAAGTCGAAGCCTCAGCAATTAGGCCGAAGTCGAAGCCTCAGCAATTAGGCCGAAGTCGAAGCCTCAGCAATTAGCCGACAGTCGAAGCCGCCGCAATTAGGCCGAAGTCGAAGCCTCAGCAATTAGCCAAAGTCGAAGCCTCGCAATTAGGCCGAAGTCGAAGCCTCGCAATTAGGCCGAAGTCGAAGCCTCAGCAATTAGGCCGAAGTCGAAGCCGCCGCAATTAGGCCGAAGTCGAAGCCTCAGCAATTAGGCCGAAGTCGAAGCCGCCGCAATTAGGCCGAAGTCGAAGCCGCCGCAATTAGGCCGAAGTTGTCTGAATTTGTCGAATTTGTCAGAAGTCGTTTCAAGTTGTCGAAGTTGTCTAAATTTGTCGGAAGTAGTCGGAATTTGCACAAGTCGAAGTTGTCTGGAGTAGTCGGAATTTGCACAAGTCGAAGTTGTCTGAATTTGTTACATTTGTCAGAGGTCGTCGAAATTTATAGAAGTCTGAATTAGTCGGAAGTTGTTGTAATTAGTAGAAGTTGTTGTAATTAGTCAAAGCTGTCGTCATTAGTAGAAGTCGAAGTTGTGGTCATTAGTCGAAGTAGTCGCAATTAGTAGAAGTAAACTCTAGACAACTAGAGGACTGTGCAACAAAGTGTCACCCAGTAGTTACCCAATAGTTACTCTCCCATTTCTAGGCTAACCAACCCATCTTCTCCCGACCCTCACCTGTACCCCCACCCGGCCAGGAGCCTCCCCCTGGCCAAGGCACCCCTACCCCCCCTCCCCAGGCGGCCCCTGGGGGTGGAGGGGACCCATCCCTGAGCCCGGAGCTGTTTACAGGTATTGTCCAGGGGGTCCTCTCCACCATGATGGGGTCTCTGGGGGCTCCGCAGGGGAACGGGGAGAGCATCGCTCAGTTCATCCAGAGACTGTCTCAGACCACCAACCTCTTCACACCTGGATCTGGAGACGCTGTCGGTGAGTCACTGACGAAAGTAAAAACCTTCTCACACTTAACTGTTGTACTTGTCTTTCTTGCACTCATACACACACTTGTCTTTTCTTACTAGCACCAAAAAGATAGCGCCTATTTAGACGAATTTACTTGTAATAATGGGGATATGTGTTTGCCTTACAATATGAGCATTCAACTTAAATAGGTAAGTGTTTCTGGTTAAATTCGGCTGCCAAATGACTAGAATATACAGTTGAAGTCGGAAGTTTACATACACTTAGGTTGGAGTCATTAAAACTTGTTTTTCAACCACTCCACAAATTTCTTGTTAACAAACTATAGTTTTGGCAAGTCTGTTAGGACATCTACTTTGTGCACGACACAAGTCATTTTTCCAACAGTTGTTTACAGACAGATTATTTCACAGAAGTTTACATACACTAAGTTGACTGTGCCTTTAAACAGCTTGGAAAATTCCAGAAAATGATGTCACGGCTTTAGAAGCTTCTGATTGGCTAAGTGACATAATTTGAGTCAATTGGAGGTGTACCTGTGGATGTATTTCAAGGCCTACCTTCAAACTCAGTGCCTCTTTGCTTGACATCATGGGAAAATCAAAATAAATCAGCCAAGACCTCAGAAAAAAAATTGTAGACCTCCACAAGTCTGGTTCATCCTTGGGAGCAATTTCCAAATGCCTGAAGGTACCACGTTCATCTGTACAAACAATAGTATGCAAGTATAAACACCATGGGACCACGCAGCCGTCATACCGTTCAGGAATGAGACGCGTTCTGTCTCCTAGAGATGAACGTACTTTGGTGTGAAATGTGCAAATCAATCCCAGAACAACAGCAAAGGACCTTGTGAAGATGCTGGAGGAAACAGGTACAAAGTATCTATATCCACAGTAAAACGAGTCCTATATCGACATAACCTGAAAGGTCGCTCAACAAGGAAGAAGCCACTGCTCCAAAACCGCCATAAAAAAGCCAAACTACGGTTTGCAACTGCACATGGGGACAAAGATCGTACTTTTTGGAGAAATGTCCTCTGTTCTGATGAAACAAAAATAGAACTGTTTAGCCATAATAACCATCGTTATGATTGGAGGAAAAAGGGGGAGGCTTGCAAGCCGAAGAACCCCATCCCACCCGTGAAGCACGGGGGTGGCAGCATCATGTTGTGGGGGTGCTTTGCTGCAGGAGGGACTGGTGCACTTCACAAAATAGATAGCATCATGAGGGAGGAAAATTACGTGGATATATTGAAGCAACATCTCAAGACATCAGTCAGGAAGTTAAGGCTTGGTCTCAAATGGGTCTTCCAAATGGACAATGACCCCAAGCATACTACATCCACAGTTGTGGCAAAATGTCTCAAGGACAACAAAGTCAAGGTATTGGAGTGCCATCACAAAGCCCTGACCTCAATCCTATAGAAAATTTGTGGGCAGAACTGAAAAAGCGTGTGTGAGCTAGGAGGCCTACAAACCTGACTCAGTTACACCAGCTCTGTCAGGAGGAATGGGCCAAAATTCACCCAACTTATTGTGGGAAGCTTGTGGAAGGCTACCTGAAATGTTTGACCCAAGTTAAACAATTTAAAAGCAATGCTACCAAATACTAATTGAGTGTATGTAAACTTCTGACCCACTGGGAATGTGATGAAAGAAATAAAAGCTGAAATAAATATTTCTTTCTACTATTATTCTGACATTTCACATTCTTAAAATAAAGTGGTGATCCTAACTGACCTTAAACAGGGATTTCTAAATGGGATTAAATGTCAGGAATTGTGAAAAACTGAGTTTAAGTTTAAGTGTGTTTGGCTAAGGTGTATGTAAACTTCCGACTGTAAATGTAAAAAAAAATGTTTTGTATAAATCTACACCTGTGATAGCGTTCTTGGAAAAGTGAAAGAAGACCGAAGTGTCTTAGTATTTGCTGAACATATTCTTTGACCTCATCTCTCTGCAGGGTTCTTTGGGGACCTGTTGTCCCTGGTGTGTCACAGTTTCTCCATGGTGGACATGGTGTTGTTACTCCATGGTAACGCCCAGCCAATCAGCCGGATCCAGCCCCAGCTCACTGAATTCTTCAACCAGCACTACCTGCAGGGTCGAGAGCCTACTGACGCYAATATCAACGTGAGTATCTCTGCTCTACTGCTGCTGTTTTGATGAGAATCATGACATGAAATTGGCACAATATCCTCTCCATTTGCAGTGAACTTTATTAAGGMCAATGTTTATGGCATCTCACCTCAAAAGATTAGAAACTGAAAGCACTATGTTTTGTCTTTTCAGGCAGCATCTGTGGACCTCATCAATGATCTGGAGGAGTACATAACAGAGAGCTTTGTAAGTCTCCCTCTCTCTGACTATTAAATTGTCACAATATGTTTATAATATTGAAATAACACTGCACCCTGTTTCTCTCTCAGGCCACAGTGACTGTGAGAGAGGGAGTGGACATCATTCAAACCAACATCACTTTCCTTAGACAGCAGTTCACCCGCGTGGCCACACACATCCTACGCTGCACAGGTAAAACACTCAAACCCCTTGTGTAAAATACAGCTTTTCTATACCGGGTCCTACACATTGTTACCAAACTGGTTTACCGGACTACTGTCAACCCTATTCTAGTACCTAACAGTAGCATGACTGTAAATCTGTTGCTGGTGTTGTGTGTCTCTACCTCTCTGCAGACCAAACGTTTGGTCACCGCCTGCTGCTGCTCTGCACCCAGGGTCTGTTTGAGTGTCTGGCTCTCAACCTTTACTGTCTCCAAGGGGAACAGAGAGCTCTCACCCAAGTCATCAACCACCGCATCGTTAGTACACTCCTCCCACTCTATCCACTCTAATATTTGATAGACTTGAGTGTTTCCCAACCCGGGTCCTCAGGACCCATAGCCGGTCAACAACATTTTCCCATTTCAGTACAAGCTAGTTGCTAAACTAGTCAATGAATGAATCAGTTGAATCCCATTGTATCTGGTAGGTTGTGGGTTGAGTCCTGGTATATTTGCTTGGTGTGTATGATGTAAAGATCTATACATGTTTTCTCTCTCGTCTCTATGTCCACAGAGGAGGATGTCAGCAGAGGTCAACCCCAGCCTGGTCAACTGGCTGACCAGTATGATGACCATGAGACTCCACGTCATCCTGGAGCACAACCCAGTCACTGAGGACCACATCCAGCACTATGTCATCCACACACGGAGAGCAGAGCCTGGGGCACAGGCTGGACAGCAGACAGACACACAGAGTGTGGAGGTGAGTGATTGTGTGTGTGTGTGTGTGTGTGTGTGTGTGTGTGTGTGTGTGTGTGTGTGTGTGGTCAGTCTTTCCAGGTGTTGTTATCTGAGGGTTATAAGGACACTGCATGCCTGGGCTCGCCTAGAAAAACATCTGGTAATACCAGGAAATCAGCAAGGAACACAAAGTTCAGACAGCTTTGAGGACATGGTTATCTTTGTCTTCAGACAGTACAGCTAACCTTAGTTAACCTACTCTCCTCTCTCTCCCTATCTCTAGATGGATGAAGGTCTGTCCCCGGCCCCGGCCACCACTGCAGAGGAGGCCATGGCTTCATCAGGGAACAGACAGGAGGTCGGAGCATCCCCCGGGGTGACCACCCCCTCGCAGAGAGCATCATCAGGGGAGACCAGAGGAGCTGTTGCCATGGCAGCAGGAAGAAGGGAGGAGTCTGGAGGAGAAGTGGAGCCCTGGGCAGCTGCAGTGCCCCCTGTAAGGACATAGGAACTATGCTTTATTGTTTAGGGGTTAAGTGCCTTGCTCACGGACACAATTAATGGCTTCTAGGATACCTAGAATTCCCCAGTCAGACATGGGGTTTGATCTTGTGACTATTCGGTTACAGGCCCACCTGTTTAACCACTGAGCTGTGTGTTTGGGTTCATCAGGAGTGGGTTCCTATCATCAGACACGACATGCTGTCTCAGAGGAAGATGAAGGCTCAGCCCCCTCTGTCTGATGCATACCTCCACGGGATGCCTGCCAAGAGGAGGAAGGTGAGCTGTCCATCTGCTTAGAAACCTAATGTGCCATTGTAAATTAGAATTATTTGTCATGAGGACGCTATGCCCATTAAATAATATCGGGCCAAGGAATATTCTCAACAGAAAGTCTGTAGTCTGTATACCTGGTTATTCTAACAGTGTTTCTATAGGAAGTGAGAGTCAAACATTTTGATACGGAAGAGGAGAATTAGCGTTTATCATTGGACAATTTTGTGTAATACCTCCCAATTTCAAAACATATTATTCTCCTGTTTCGTGCCTACTGAACACAGCTCTGGTTAGTGTTGACCTGTTGTTATCCCCCTCTCGCAGACCCACCAGGGTGAAGGCCCTCACCTGTCCCTGTCTGAGGCAGTGAGCCGGGCGGCGCGTGCTGCAGGAGTCAGACCTGTCACTACCCCAGACAGCCTCCAGGGAGAGCTAGAGGAGCCAGAGCTTCAGGAGGCCTACCAAGAACAGGTCAACTTTGGCCACTGTTGCTTTCTGGAGGATGCAACATCTTCCCAAATCCAATCACATGTACAGTGCATTCGGAAAGTATTCAGACCCCTTGACTTTTTCCACATTTTCTTACGTTACAGCCTTATTCTAAAATGTATTAAATTTGTTTTTTTTCTTCATCAATCTACACACAATACCCCCAAATGGCAAAGCAAAATCTGAAGTATTCAGACCCTTTACTCAGTACTTTGTTGAAGCACCTTTGGCAGTGATTACAGCCTTGAGTCTTCTTGGGTATGAAGCTACAAGTTTGGCACACCTGTATTTGGGGAGTTTCTCCCATTCTTCTCTGCAGATCCTCTCGAGCTCTGTATGGTTGGATAGTCTCCCAGTCACTGCTGCTAAAAAACATGATGCTGCCTCCACCATGCTTCACCGTAGAGATGGTGCCAGGTTTCATCCAGACATGACGGTTGGCATTCAGGCCAAAGAGTTCAATCTTGGTTTCATCAGACCAGAGAATCTTGTTTCTCATGGTCTGAGAGTCCTTCAGGTGCCTTTTGGCAAACTCCAAGCGGGCTGTCACGTGCCTTTTAGTGAGGACTGGATTCCGTCTGGCCACTCTACCATAAAGGCCTGATTGGTGGAGTGCTGCAGAGATGGTTGTCCTTCTGGCAGGTTCCATCTCCACAGAGGAACTCTGGAGCTCTGTCAGCGACGATCGGGTTCTTGGTCACCTCCCTGACCAAGGCCCTTCTCACCCGATTGCTCAGTTTGGCCGGGTCTTGGTGAAGAGTCTTGGTGATTCCAAACATCTTCCATTTTAAGAATGATGGAAGCCACTGTTCTTGGGGACCTTCAATGCTGCAGAAATGTTTTGCTACCCTTCCCCAGATTTGTGCCTCGACACAATCCTGTCTCGGAGTTCTACAGACAGTTCCTTTGACCTCGTGGCTTGGTATTTGCTCTGACATGCACTGTCAACTGTGGGACCTTATATAGACAGGTGTGTGCCTTTCCAAATCATGTCCAATTAATTGAATTTACCACAGGTGGACTCCAATCAAGTTGTAGAGACATCTCAAGGATGATCAATGAAAACAGGATGCACCTGAGCTTAATCTCCAGTCTCATAACAAAGGGTCTGAATACTTATGTAAATAAGGTATTTCTGTTTTAAAGTGTTAATACATTTGTAAAAATTTCTAAAAAACTGTTTTTGCTTTGTCATTATGGGGTATTGTGTGTAGATTGATGATGAAAAATGTTTATTTAATCAATTTTAGAATAAGGCTGTAAAGTAACAAAATGTGGAAAAGTCAAGGGGTCTGAATACTTTCCGAATACACTGTACATTAGTAATAACCTAATGTTATTACAGCAGGGTGAATGAGACTTTAAAGCGTGGCAACGTGAGACTGACCGACCCTAACCTTGTCTCCTATGTTTCTCAGGTGAGGAGTGACATCAAGGAGAGAGTGAGAGATGACCCAGAATTCAGCTCCCAGCGTTTCCCCAACACACACCGGGCATTTTCTCTAGACGACTCCTAAATATTATTGGTCCTCAGGCCTGTCAACCACTCCATCTTGTCAATCACAGTTTTCTCCCTGGATGACTCCTAATCTGATTGGTCACCACACCTGTCAATAACCCTATCTAGCCAATCACTCACAACCATGATGTATCCAGGGGTGTGTTCATCATGCATCTCAACATCACATCCGGAATCATGTCAGCTCTATTCGTGAAATTTCTCTCTTCAACATTCTGTAACACGCCCCAGATTCGATTCTGCAACATTCCCTGTGGGTCTGTCATGTCCAGTGAAGATCAAAGAGAAAATAAAACACAAGAGTCTTTACTTGCTTAAAAATGACACATATTTAAAACCGAGAAGAGCTTTACAACCGGTCTGTCATCTATCAATGGAAAATGTCAGTCTCTCTGTGGTATCTCCCATAAAGCACCGCTTTCTCATTCCAACAAACTCATTTCTAACCGGTCGTCGTTATCTGTATGTCCGGTTGTCCTTAAGATTTTGCTGTAACTTGTAAATTAGCACAAATTGTACATTGTATTAAGAACGTGATGTAATAATATTCTAGTGATAATGCAACAGCTATTCCTTGTCAAGTAACGAAAACCTTCCGTAGGCTTTTTTGGGGGGGCGTTTAGTTTGGTATCCTGACTAGAGATGAAAGAAGCACAGATTCTACATGTTGACTGGCCTGGTTAAACCAGACTGAACCGTGCGAACAAGTGAAACAGTGGTGAGCGCAACATTGTCTGGTGTAACCGGGCTACATCTTTACATATTTACTTTCAGGATAGAGAGGATGGTAGAGGTTTAGGTGTTAGAGGTGATTGTCATGTCATCAGTGACATTTTGTGTTTAGCTATTTTAAAGTGACTGTGAATACGAGGCTCAATGGTGTTTTAGCCATAATTATGTTAAGTTGTAATAACTGCCATAATCAAGACCATGATAAAGATAAGTCTCGTTTTATGCCATTGTATTTCTTTCTAGGCGACCACGGCTATCATTTCTAGAACCTGACTGTTGAATGCTATGTAACTTGTGAACATTACTTTAAAATAAATTGTCAATGTCGAAAAGCTATAGAAAATTCCTCGAGAAACCACACACACAGTTCTACACTATAGGGCTAACTTTGTGAAATAAGGGATTTTTTTATATATTTTTTTCAACAATTGAATGACTGACTGAGCACTCGGCTCTTGCAGAAATATAAATATGATTGAAGTTGTCAGATAAGTGTCTGGTGCGGTCCTTTTGAGGTGCTAATGTTGGGTAGGATGATATGACTCAGTCAAGAACAGCAGCAGATACACATTTATAATCACTAGATAGTTTTATTCACACATACATAGCCAGGTTTCACACAAGATATTGGGTTATTGCAACAACAACAAAAACGTTTGAGTCAAATCTTAAAGTAGCGAAACACACGGCACTAGACGAGAATGATTCATTGTCATTTTTTCCATTACGATTTCTGTACTGATTGAATTTTACTGATACTAAAGAGTTAGGTAACACGTCACTTGAAGGGGATAAAACCTTAATGAAAGAGATCGTTACAAGTGTTCCAGTATCATTCATAACAACCTTCATAACTTATTTATTCAACGTCATTCATGAGGTTGAATACCTTACGTATGCCCTCTCAAAGTAAAGTGTTATTGAGTATTAATAACGGTCATGCTAGATTTAACACATGGCATGCTTTGTCACCTAGTTTAAGAAAGCATATGTATTGTAGTCTCAAACACACATTATCATGTTGAGTGAAACATTTTATCAATGATGCAGAGGAAGCTTGAGTCGCATTCTGATGACAGGTACTCAATATTCTACACATACTCCTTTTTTTGCAACTTATAATAACAATTAAATTAAAAGTCAACTGCCATTCCAATCAAGAGTATTGTTTACCGTTCAGAAAATAACAGAAGTCTCAGTCCCGAACAGGCAAATGCAAATTTTTTCAGAAACCTGACTCCAGAGTGCTATATACACCATATATACAAAGGTATGTGGACACCCCTTCAAATTAGTGGATTTGGCTATTTCAGCCAGACCTGTTGCTGACAGGTGTATAAAATCGAGCACACAGCCATACAATCTCCATAGACAAATTTTGGCAGTAGAATGGCCTTACTGAAGAGCTGTGACTTTCAATGTGGCACCGTCATAGGATGCCACCTTTCCAACAAGTCAGTTCAGCAAATTTCTGCCCTGCTATAGCTTCGCCACTCCACTGTAAGTGCTGTTATTGTGAAGTGTAAACGTCTAGGAGCAACAACGGCTCAGCCACGAAGTGGTAGGGCACACAAGCTCACAAAATTGGACCGCCAAGTGCAGAAGCATGTTAAAATCATCTGTCCTTGGTTGCAACACTCACTACCGAGTTCCAAACTGCCTCTGGAAGCAACATCAGCACAATAACTGTTCATCAGGAGCTTCATGAAATGGGTTTCCATGGCCGAGCAGCCGCACACAAGCCAAAGATTGCCAAGCACAATGCCAAGTGTCGGCTGGAGAAGTTTAAAGCTCACCGCCATTGGACTCTGGAGCAGTGGAAACATTTTCTGAAGTGATGACTCACGCTTCACCATCTGGCAGTCCAATGAACTAATCTGGGTTTGGCAATTGCCAGGAGGACGCTACCTGCCCCCAATGCATAGTGCCCTCTAAAGTTTGCTGGAGAATGAATAATGGTCTGGGGCTGTTTTTCATGGTTCCCTTTGTTCCAGTGAAGGGAAATCTTAACGCTACAGCATATAATGACATGCTAGACAATTATGTGCTTCTAATTGGGGAAGGCTCTTTCCCGTTTCATCATGACAATGCTCCCATGCACAAAGCAAGGTCCATACAGAAATGGTTTGTTGAGCTCGGTGTGGAAGAACTTGACTGGCCTGCACAGAGCCTTGACCTCAACCCCATCCTACACCTTTGGGATGAATTGGAATACTGCCTGCAAGCCAGGCCTAATCGCCCATCCTCACTAATGCTCGGAGCTGTATGGAAGCAAGTCCCCACAGCGATGTTCCAACATCTAGTGGAAAGCCTTTCCAGAACAGTGGAGACTTATAGCAGCAAAGGTGGGACCAACTCCATATTAATGCCCATGATTTTGGAATGAGAGGGTCAAGGAGCAGGTGTCCACATACTTTGTCATGTAGTGTATGTCATGCAACTGTGTTGCAGTGTCAGGGACATGAGCCGAGGTCAGGTCAAACATTAACTGCAAGCCAGGCAGTCTGCAGCTGTCTCTTCTCCCTGACAGCCAGTTAGCCATCCAACATGGAAGAACATTAGCAGTTTCCAACCAAGGTACAAATGGGGTTGTGAGTTAAAGGTACAGCAATGAGGACATGAGATTTAAGGCTCTTCAAAATAAGAGTCTTATGAGATTGACATGTACACATGTACACTTCAAAATAAGTTTGTACAGGGACTGACAACATCATGCATTAGTATTAGGTTGCTTTATGCCACATGGATGCTATCTCGGTGACTTTCCACTGGCACATAGAGATCAGAGGGTCTGTTAGAACAAGGCCCACATTGAGTCATGGCAGGCCATAGATAAGACAACTTAATAATAATAATAATACAACTTCAACTGGCTATATGGAATGGGGTCTAATCTAAGACCCCCTGGCCTCAATAAAGGGTTTCTTGGGCTGTGTGCAAACTGTTACATCAACAATGCATTCACCAGTGACAACTGTATTCAACAGAAACCAGTGACAAATGTGTGCCCAGTTCCCAGGCACACTTGACTGCCCCATAGGCTGAGGACACATGAAACACAAAATGACTGATTCCAATATAATCTTGCATTTCTTTAATTTTTTTAGCATTTAACAGTGTCTTCATGTAATGAAAATAGGTTTGTCCAATAATATACGCCATTTAGCAGATACTTTTCTGAGCAGCAGGCTATGTGCATGGTGAGCGTATAGGCCCAAAGAGAGGTTCAACATCCCACAAGCAGTCACTCAGTGCTGTGCGATCATTTGTTTGTGCGTTAACAAGGTACTGATCAAGGTACCAACTCAACTTATTGGATAAACTGAAGTTCTGGATTGCATATGAACTAAAATATTAGCGGCTTTCTATTGCTGTGGGAGTCCAAAGAGAGAATGGGTTTGGAAAGGTTTATTTTAATTTAGTTATTTTTCCAGAGCAGGCGTACAATAGGGGGAGATTGTACGGGTGTACGGGTGATCAGGGATAACCTGGACAACATTGATTGCATGTTTCCCTCTCTGTGCGTGTTATTCCTCTCATGGTACACACATGCTCCTTCCTCTAGACCCTCCTTTCTCTCCGTCTCGGCTCTGTCGGAGGGAGGAGAGCAGGGGGGGCAGAAGGTTGAGGGCTGGCCGGTGCTCCTGGACCCCCAGGGCCACAAGGGCCCCCGCTAACAGAGTGGTCACCCTGGGCAGGATGGGCGGCTGGGCCGTCATCATCTGGAGGAAGACGGGAAAACAATAATCAGCAAGTTTGACGTGATCAGTTTAGGCAAGGCAGAGAATCTGATAATATTTCTTAGCAATTTGTAGGCATGTCCATTTCAGAGTCAGAGGAGACAGTACACAACAGGGACACTCACTTTTTCCACTTTGTGACAGTGTATGAGTCCATCATGGCCAAGGTAGAAGGTGGAGAACGCATCATATGACCTGTTGAAAGACTGTGTTTACTAGAGTATGAATGATGAAAAATATTTAACAATGAAGAGGAACACTGACCAGAAACACTATCCATTCCAAATCAATACATTTCTATCTGAACATTGTAAAGATGAACAGATCCCAGTCAGGTTTCTGTACCTGTAGAGGTCAGTTTTGTCCTTGCGGTAGAATCTCAGCAGCAGAGAGAGGAAGGGCAGTCCTCTGACCCTCCACCTGGCCTTGATGGTCCTGTCCTCTGGGTGCTTAGTCAGTTTCAATACCTCTAACCGGGCCTCAGCATAGTAACAGAGACACAGCAGCCTCCACAGAGACAGGCTCAGCTGGTACAGAACTCTGCCCCTAGAGGATAGAGACAGTATAACTGTATTATAATATAGACCTATAATGGGGGTGTAAATGTGTGTAGTTACATATGTATAAATATCAGGGTTCGGATTAATTCCATTTCAATTCAGGAAGTGAACTGCTATTGAGTAGCCAGAATGTAGCATTTACCTGGTCTTGGCATTTAGAATACAGTTGACAAACTCGATATCATTTGTGTACATGGTGTAGTCATGACTCTTCACAAAAAAACTAGGAAGCTGAAAATCAAACAAATGATAATCAATACTAATAACTAAATAGCAGTGTATGCCATCAAACAGCATTCTCCTAATAAACAAACCCCTCTTACCTCAATCCTCAGCTTTTCATACATCAAGGCCAGTTTCTCCTCATCCTCCCTCTCTTTGTCGCTGTGTGCCCCCTCCACTGTCTCTCTCTCCGTGTAGCTACTATACAGAGAGGTGTGGAACAGCGACAACTCTTTCTCTAGTCCAATCATATTGCCCGATTTGTCCCCGTAACCAGGCAACGGCTCCATTCCAGGACAGTGGAAGCAGTAAAACCTGGATCCATACATAAATGGAGCAGGACATCCTTCCGTCTCAAACAGGCTTCGGAACGATCCTCTCTCCCTCTTTTCTGCATCATCATGCAGCCATTCTCCCTCGTTCATCTTCCCAACGCTGATGTCGTCCTCTCGGCTCCCATCCACAGTGGTCATGGGGAAGAGGAACTCCACGGGCCTACCGACTCCTCTCGGAGCCAGGATCTCACTTTGTTTAGTCTGCCCAAACAGAGGCACCTCCACCAGGGTGTGCTGGTCATCACACTCCCCAGGGACAGTCCGCACCAGCACACACAGGCTGACAGTCTCTTCCCAGTCCTCGTCCAGGCCCGGGGCCCTCTGGCTGTGGCTGGCATGGTGGAAGGGGTGTGACAGGGACGGCTGCTTGATGTTCTGGTACCTCAGACTGTTGGGGGGAACCAGGGCCCATGACGCGCTGCTGAGAGGCCGAATCTGTCCACTCCACTGCACATCCAGCGCCTGCAAATTCACATAGGACAAGTAAAGATTTTCCATAAGGTGCTCTTATATAGCCTGGTCCCAGACTTGGATCCAGCCTTGCGTTTATTCAAATAATTAATGTAGGCCTGTCTGTCGAGACAATACCTGTGCAAGACTCCAGCACTGTTGCTTGACTGGTAGCCTGTTGCCATGGCTCCTCACACACCCCGCCCACATGGCGAGGGCCCCTCTACATGCAGCCATTCACGACAGGGGGTAGGGTGTAACCCCAGTCACCAGGGGCAGGGGACACCCCAGACAGTCACCAGACCACCATGCCACCCAAAGGAAGGACCAGCTCTTTATCTTCTTGGTCCCCTCTCAATCCCAAATAAGAAACCTAGATAAGGGGGGGCAGTTGAGGGTGAACAGTTATTTTTAGACCATCTCAATGATATGTCCATATGATCATATGGCCTGGTGTGTGAATGTGTAGGCTCCTCAAGGAACAGTTGTGAGTTCATGCATAGGTTGCTAGGCTGTAAATCCAGACCCATGTGACCGTGATACTACTGGCATTCACTGCTATGCCAGACAGGTATACATACGGTACGCATACATGCCTATACCATGACGAAGGTCAGATCTAGCATCCATGAAATTTCACAGATGGGTTTTGTTTTCAAACACTCAAAATTCTATTGAGATATTGCCATATGGAAGAGAACTTCAATGAGGTGGGAATGATTCAAGACATTTTTAAATGTCCCTGGAGTTTGAGTGGCTCAACTTTCAAATTCAGTATTTGACTGAATTTTCCTAAGTTTCCTTTTAAACTTTTTGCCAAATTACCATAAAATCAACACAGCCTTGAAGTGCTCATCTAGGAGCAATAGATTAAGCATGTCGGTCCTCTTTTACTTTAAAAAGTTTGACCCACCCCACTTGAAAGATCTTTATAGAGCGCGAAAAATATGACCAGTGTTGCCAACTTAGCGACCAGGTCGCTATATTTAGCGAGTATTCAGACCCCTCTAGCGACACATTTTCAAAAAAGTGACTAGCGACAAATCTAGTGACTTTTTCTGGTGTTATTAGAGACACTGACTTGAAAGCACATATTGTTCTTACTCTTCTCAACAAGCAGCAGGTGCTGCCGTGGGCCCCACCCCAAAGCACTCACAGGCCCCAGTCCTCACGCAGCAGTCCCTCCCAGCTGCAGTCAGAGCAGGAGATGTTCACCCCTCCGAGTCCAGACTGCAAATGAATTGCGCATGCGGGAAGCCGCAGCTGGCTGATCCCACCCTGGCTTACATTCAGGGCAGGATGTAAATGTAAAAAACTCAACTTAAAAATTAAAATTAAAAACGAGGTATCTCCGCCAGAGTGTCTCTTTTGCCGGTCCCAAGCCCGGATAAAGGAGGGTTGGAATTGTGACATAAAAAAAAAACAAGAATCGACAGAAGTTAATTTGTAGTTCTAAACATATTTAGGGTGTTTTTTACTCACTTTTTGTCTCCCACGGCGTTATTCCTCTCCTACAGCGTCCATCACAATTACATGCAGATGGCCTATTATGCAAATTAGGTGATAACATCATTTAGCGACTTCTAGGACAGCCAATACCTACTTTCCTTACTGAGGAGTTGGCAACACTGCCCATGACAGTGAGTTGTGGAAACAGCAAACCACGAGATCGTAATTGATACTCAGACGTCTCGTCTTTCCAATAACACAGTAATTTGGTTCATTTTAACTCGATAACTACAGTAGCTAATATCGTGATGTTTCTTCTATAACTTTAGAACCGTGATGTTGATACATGACATAGAAAACCGTACATACCTAACGTTGCAGCGTACTGTTTGTCATTAAGACAACCGATATTTACTAATGATTGCAGAGGCACAATAAACTGCAATCAGTTTTTCTGGCAGCTACAATATTATACTATGTAACATTTCACATTATAGACTTTAAACGTGAACTGACATTCAACCTTTGGTAGCCGAGTGGATTGGTTGGACGATTAACACAATCTTACAGACACAACCAGAAACAAGTGAACCATGCATCAACTTTGATGTTATGTATGGAAATACATAATTGATTGTCGAATATAGGGACCCCTCCATGTAGTTGTAAAACGCACGCCAACGTTCTACAACTCGCTAACTTGTTAGTTGATAAGCTAGCAGCTAGATCACATGTCAGCACAACATTGGGTTAGCTAACTTAGTAGCTAGCATGTTACCTGTGTCAGAAGCGAATTGGATAGCAATTGCGATGAGTCAGTTTAGCAAGGACCAGATGATAATCCTCAAAGTCATGTACTTTACTTTTGATTTCCCACGTAATGTTACGAAATTGGAAGTTATCAAACGTTACACAAATGTCATTCCATTTCCCAATGTCCTTGTCCAGCAGCAACACGCCTCACGCAAGCGTAGGAACGTTTCTAGAAGAAGAAAAACCGCCCACACGTCATACACCGGCGTAGCTCTGATTGGTGGAGAATGCATATTTCAGTCATTATCAATAAAAGTTATACAATCATTACATTATCAGCAAGAAAATATATATTTATATATTTATATTATATAATAGTATTAAATCCAAGACTGCTGTAAACATTTTGTAGGTCACTGTACCTTCTTTAGCTACATTTTTTAATTAAATTTTTCAAGCAATTTATTGAGAAAACATATAATTATGTAATACTTATCCTATTCATTAAACAAAATTATTATTTCCCTATCAATTGCTTTTTTTACTCACAAGAGACTACAATTGTGTGACAAACCTACTGGTGGCGCTGTGAAATATTGCTTCTCTATCACTAGCGAATGAAACTCGGTGGTGCCAAAGATTATGGATATACTGACAAGATACAAGTGTCGACGCCCTAACAATGGGAGTCGTTGTCCATAAAGCGTTTCGGCGGGCTGTCTAGCGCCGCCTATCCTTTCTTTGGATTTGTGGATACATTTAATTGTTACTTTTTAAATATTCGACGAGGGTTGTCGAAGTCAACCGCCTATATTCAATGGAGAGAGTGGCAGAATGCCCGCTGTAACTGACCCAAGATTAAGGAAAGCTTTGACTATGTACAGACAGTGACCATAGCCTTGCTATTGAGAGAGGCTGCCATAGTCAGACCTGGCTCTCAAGAGAAGACAGGCTATGTACACACTGCCCAGAAAATGAGGTGGAAAATGAGCTGCACTTCCTAACCTGGCAAATGTATGACCATATAAGAGACACATACTTTCTCAGATTACACAGACGCACAAAGAATTTGAAAACAAATCCAATTTTGATAAACTCATTTCTATTGGGTGAAATACCACAGTGTGCCATCACAGCAGAAATATTTGTGACCTGTTGCCACAAGAAAAGGGCAACCAGTGAAGAACAAACACCATTGTAAATACAACCCATATTTATGTTTATTTATTTTTGCCTTTTGTACTTTACTATTTTCACATTGTTATAAACTGTACATAGCCACAATATGATATTTGAAATGTCTCTATTTCTCTTAAACTTTTGTGAGTGTAATGTTTACTGTTTACGCCATTAGATTTTTTTATGGACCAAATTCGACACTCATTGACCTCCATACGAAAACTCCTCGCTTGCTGAGAGAAAGAAACGAAAGAATACCACCTGCTAGAGAAGACAGATTTTTGGCCGAGTTGGGCCAATGATGTGTTTTATACACGTCATTGAGTTAGGCCTCTCGCCTTGCTTCTTCCTCTTTGGTGGTGCTCTCGCTACGTCATGAAGAGAGAAATTCTCAGGCCGCATGTTGTGACAAAACACTCGCGCTTCACTGACAGCCACTCTTACCACTGATTTTAAGTTATTAGAAGACACATTCAGGTGGTTATCTGTTAATATACGTATAAATAAATAGACGAAAATGCCCAAGAAAGCAAAAGAAGATGCAGAATGGGAAGGAGAAGAGGGAGCAGCCCCACCAGCGGCGGCAGGTACCTAATTGTTAGCAGCTAAGCTAACGGTTACAACTGAATCCTTTCCAGCCACTGCACCACAGTTGTTAACGTTAGCTATTGTGCATCAATGTGATATTTCATTAACAAGTAGCTGTCCTGGCTGTCATATGATAGGGATTATTTTGACAAAAAGTGTGGCATTAGCGATGGTTAACTACCTAGAAACTACGTTAGCTAACTTGCTATCAATGTTTTGAAAATGATGCAATGCCATATGCATTCCTTGTAATTGTCAGACAAATGATTCCTTGTTCTCTACTTGACAGTCAAGTAACGTTAGAGACACACTTCAACATGTAAAAGGGGTCCTTTGCGGAAGAATAATCAACACAGGGTCATGGCTAGTTATGAATTTCTCATTCATTGAAGTAATGAAGGCTAGGTTAGCTCTGTCATAGCTCATATGCATTGTTAGAAGAACTGCTGTGTTGACCAAAGTCATTCTGAAAATGCGCCAGCCCCTGCTCCCCTTATAACGGGCTCCCCCTCTGGCTCATTCAGACCCTCTCTTTTGTCACTCCGTGCATCCATATGTTGATGACAAACTTAATAATTTTGTTACCTACATTTTCTCTCCCCTCTATAGAAAAATCAGTTAAGAAAGGAAAGAAGGATAAGAAGGGGAAGAAGAGTGTGAGTATACCTCTTTTGGTGATATTTTGAGTAGATTGAATGAGGTGAGAAAGAAAATGTAATTGTCGATGTGTGAACACGTTAAACAAAATGTATCAACATCTCTCATTGACTGTCACACTCTCTCACACAGTTCTTTGATGAGCTGGCCACAGATAACAAAAAAGAGGATGGACTTGTGGCGAAGGAGACTCAAGGAAAGCAGGTAATTGTTTTCCTTGACTAATACAGATTATCATATAGGTCATTTTCAGTTGGATTACTTATATTTGCAATACTGTATGTATCAATAACATGATATCCAGTGAAATGTTGTCATTAATAGGTCCACCTATTACATAATTGTTATGTTTCTTCCCTTCCCACCTAATTTGCTCTCTTGAAAGACAGAAGATGAGCTTGAAGAGGTTGGGGAGGTAGCCACTACTAGCCAGAGTGGTAGCTAGCTTGCAGTATTGAATCTCCAACATAGAAAATCATGATATATATATATATATATATATATATATATATATTTTAAAAATCGTGACCTATGTGTTTCGTGTGGTCCCTCCCTGCTAATACCTAGCCCTAGTAGTCATGTGAACCATAATGCCTGTCTAATCTATTTTGCTATCGGTCTCAGAAGAAAAAGAAAGACCGGCGGAAAGGTAAAGGTGGAGAGGGAGACGATGATGATGACGAGGATATGATGGAGAAACTGAAGAAGCTGTCAGTGCAAGCCAGCGAGGACGAGGAAGAGGAGGGTAAGTTAACTGCTTAGTAAGTATGTCAAACGTAAATTATGTATACATTTCAAGCTGGAAATGTGCGGAGTTGATAGCTTAGCTAGATTTTCATCAACTTCTTGCTCTCTCTCTTATTTCAGTTGTGGCCCCCAGAAAAGGCAAGGGAAATAAGGTGAGCGTGTTGTGCATGCAACAGTCTTGATCACTATATCTACAGTCTTAGCAGATTTGATCACTGTCTATTCTATTACATTTTGAGGGGAGACTATGCTATAATCCACTTTTAAATTGTATTTGTTATTTTTGTTGTCTCAGGCCGGGAACATATTTGCAGCTCTCAGTCAGGGAGACAGTGATGGTGATGATGGAGTGGCTGGAGGGGAGGATGATAATGATGAAGAAGAGAGACGGATGAAGGTGTGTGGGGTTTGCTTCTTATGTTTATGTATCATGTTCTCTGACTTTGAATGTTGATTCTATTGATACTTTTTGTTTCAAAGGTCCAGGCAGCTCTAAGAATGTGTTTATGTTTACTAATTCATCCATCCCTCCCCGTATCGTTCTTTCCTTTTCTACTGTCTTCTCTTCTCTTTTGGATTTCATCACAGACTTACAATAAGACCTGCTACACATGTTCACATCCATATTCTTAGTGATTCCTAAATCATTTTTTTTTTTAATTGCATTTCATCTACATGCTTTGGACAAATTAGCATTGGCCAGAAAGGTTGGGGCTTGCAAGGCACTTAGAATCTAATGATTTGAATCAAGCATGTTATTTTTCTTCATAATGACATGGTGCTCTGGTGTAAGGACATGTCTAATATGAAGGAACTGGTGTATCTGTGTGCGTGTCCGTGCGTCTTTAATACTTTAACACAGGAGGTTGAGAAGGTGCAGAAGGGCAAGAAAAAAGATAAACCTAAGCCAAAAGCAAAGGTGGGTGATGGAATGTTTCTTCTCCTTCTGCACTCTTTTCCTTCCCTCTCCTTTCCCCTTTCTTCATACCCTTCGCCCCTGTGCCTGTCTGTTTCCCATCCAACAGGGTTGATAACAGAAGGCAGCACATTTTAAATGTTCACTAACACATTCCCCTCTCAATCCATTCCCTTTTATTCCACTCTACTCTTTGTTTGACGTCTTTCTCTTCGTACACCTCATATCTGCAGATCTAACCCACTGAGATACTCAATACAATAAAACCGTGTGAGTCTGATCTCACTTGTTCCCAGACATGGAGCCTCACTCTATTTTTACTACATAATACCAGGCTCCCTCTGATGATGAGGCGGAGGAAGAGATGAAAGACAAGGATGAGAAAAAAGCTGTGAAAAAGAACAAGAACCCAGAGGCTAAAACAACACCCAAGGTCATGCTTCTGATTGGCTTGGTGGAATATTGCTTACACTTATCAAATCATTTTAGATCTACTGGAGTATCCAGAGAGTATTGATTTGGGATTCAGCATTATGTTGAGAACTAAATGAGAAACTCTCCTTTTCTCTTCCCATGTAGGCAACTGAGGAGGATGAAGCAGAGGAGGAGAAGCCTCAGCCGAAGAAAGGCAAGAAGGAACAGCCCAAGGTGAGTGAAGAGCTCTCTCTGGTGTTAACAACACAAACTTTGTTTAAAACTGTTTTCCTTTTGGAATGTAGGGATGGCATTCGATTGAAAAAATAATATTGGGTTAGCGACGTATAGTGTGACCAAGTCCCAATACCCCCACCTGTAAACTGTCAAGAATGCAGGCCAATATAATGCATGGCCACAGTGTATGGGTCACAGTTACACTTAATGTCTTGTCAAGGTAGTTTCTGTAAAACCATAATGCTGTGTGACTTGTCCCATTCAGAGGATGAACAAACCTGCTCGCCCGCCTCGCAGCGAAGATGAAGAGGGTGAAGACGATGAAGACGACACAATGAAGGTGTGTTTTTATAGTCTAATCTGAGTCTGCTATATGGAAGGGTCATACATAGCATGTAGAGCCGCCATAGAACGCCTAACTCCCTCTCATAGAACTGTCTCTCCCTCTGTCTGCCTCCCTCTCTGCTGTCAGTGTGCTGAAGACGTGATCGCAGAGCAGGAGCAGGAGAAAGGTGACGACCCCTTTGCCAACATGAGCAAGAAGGAGAAGAAGAAGAAAAAGAAAATGGTAACCAGTCTATACATACACTACCGGTCAAAAGTTTTAGAACACCTACTCATTCAAGGGTTTTTCTTTATTTGTACTATTTTTTACATTGTAGAATAGTAGTGAAAATGTCAAAGCTATGAAATAACACATATGGAATCATGTAGAAACCAAAAAAGTGTTAAACAAATCTAAATATATTTTATATTTGAGATTCTTCAAATAGCCACCCTTTGCTTTGATGACAGCTCTGTACACTCTTGGCATTCTCTCAACCAGCTTCACCTGGAATGCTTTTCTAAAAGTCTTGGCGTTCCCACATATGCTGAGCATTTGTTGGCTGCTTTTCCTTCACTCTGCGGTCTGACTCATCCCAAACCATCTCAATTGGGTTGAGGTCGGGTGATTGGGGAGGCGAGGACGTCATCTGATGCAGCACTCCATCACTCTCCTTATTGGTAAAATATCCCTTACACAGCCTGGAGGTGTGTTGGGTCATTGTCCTGTTGAAAAACAAATGATAGTCCCACTAAGTGCAAACCAGACGGGATGGTGTTTCGCTGCAGAATGCTATGGTAACCATGCTGGTAAAGTGTGCCTCGAATTCTAAATAAATCAGACAGTGTCACCAGCAAAGCACCCCCACACAATAACACCTCCTCCTCCATGCTTTTACGGTAGGAAATACACATGCAGAGATCATCCGTTCACCCATACCACGTCTCACAAAGACATGGCGGTTGGAAACGAGAATCTCCAATTTGGACTCCAGACCAAAAGACAAATTTCCACCTGTCTAATGTCCATTGCTCGTGTTTCTTGGCCCAAGCAAGTCTCTTCTTCTTGTTGGTGTCCTTTAGCAGTGGTTTCTTTGAAACAATTTGACCATGAAGGCCTGATTCACAGTCTCCTCTGAACAGTTGATATTGAGATGTGTCTGTTACTTGAACTCTGAAGCATTTATTTGGGCTGCAATCTGAGGTGCAGTTAACTCTAATGAATTTATCCCTGCAGCAGAGATGACTCTGGGTCTTCCTTACCTGTGACGGTAAGTTTCATCATAGCCAGTTTCATCATAGCGCTTGATGGTTTTTGCGACTGTACTTTAAGAAACTTTCAAAGTTCTTGATATGTTCTGCATTGACTGACCTTCATGTCTTAAAGTAATGATGGACTGTCGTTTCTCTTTGCTTATTTCAGCTGTTCTTGCCATAATATGGACTTGGTCATTTACCAAATAATCTTCTGTATACCCCCCCACCCCACCTCATCACAACACAACACAACAGATTGGCTCCATAGCTTTGAGAAGGAAAGGCATTCCATAAATTTACTTTTAACAAGGCACACCTGTTAATTGAAATGCATTCCAGGTGACTACATCATGAAGCTGGTTGAGAGATTGCAAAGTGTGTGCAAAGCTGTCAACAAGGCAAATCAAATCAAAGTTTATTTGTCACGTGTGCCGAATACAACAGGTGTAGTAGACCTTACAGTGAAATGCTTACTTACAGGCTAGTAGGTAGGTAAAGAAATAAAACAACAGTAAAAAGACAGGCTATATACAGTAGCGAGGCTATAAAAGTAGCGAGGCTACATACAGACACGGGTTAGTCAGGCTGATTGAGGTAGTATGTACATGTAGATATGGTTAAAGTGACTATGCGTATATGACTACCTGTTCAGGAGTCATATGGCTTGGGGGTAAAAACTGTTGAGAAGCCTTTTTGTCCTAGACTTGGCACTCCGGTACCGCTTGCGGTAGTAGAGAGAACAATCTGTGGCTGGGGTATTTGATCATTTTTAGGGCTTTCCTCTGACACCGCCTGGTRTAGAGGTCCTGGATGGCAGGCAGCTTAGCCCCAGTGATGTACTGGGCCGTACGCACTACCCTGTAGTGCCTTGTGGTCAGAGGCTGAGCAATTGCCGTACCAGGCAGTGATGCAACCAGTCAGGATGCTCTCGATGTTGCAGCTGTAGAACCTTTTGAGGATCCCAGGACCCATGCCAAATCTTTTTGTTTCTTGAGGGGGAATAGGCTTTGTTGTGCCCTCTTCACGACTGTCTTGGTGTGTTTGGACCATTCTAGTTTGTTGTTGATGTGGACACCAAGGAACTTGAAGCTCTCAACCTGCTCCACTACAGCCCCGTCGATAAGAATGGGGACGTGCTCGGTCCTCCTTTTCCTGTAGTCCACAATCATCTCCTTTGTCTTGATCACGTTGAGGGAGAGGTTGTTGTCCTGGTACCACACGGCCAGGTCTCTGACCTCCCTATAGGCTGTCTCGTCGTTGTCGGTGATCAGGCCTACCACTGCTGTGTCATCAGCAAACTTAACGATGGTGTAGGAGTCGTGCCTGGCCATGCAGTCGTGGGTGAACTGGGAGTACAGGAGGGCACTGAGCACGCAACCCTGGGGAGCTCCAGTGTTGAGGATCACCGTGGCAGATGTGTTGCTACCTACCCTGACGGCCCGTCAGAAAGTCCAGGATCCAGTTGCAGAGGGAGGTGTTTAGACCCAGGATCCTTAGCTTATTGATGAGCTTTGAGGGTACTATGGTGTTGAACGCTGAGCTGTAGTCAATGAATAGCATTCTCACATAAGTGTTCCTTTTGTCCAGGTTGGAAAGGGCAGTGTGGAGTGCAATAGAGATTGCATCATCTGTGGATTTTGGGCACAGGGACTATGGTGGTCTGCTTGAAACATGTTGGTATTACAGACTCAATCAGGGACATGTTGAAAATGTCAGTGAAGACACCTGCCAGTTGGTCAGCACATGCCCGGAGCACACGTCCTGCTAATCCGTCTGGCCCCGCAGCCTTGTGTATGTTGACCTGTTTAAAGGTCATACTCACGTCGGCTACGGAGAGCGTGATCACACAGTCGTCTGGAACAGCTGATGCTCTCATGCATGCCTCAGTGTTTCTTGCCTCGAAGCGAGCATAGAAGTGATTTAGATCGTCTGGTAGGCTCGTGTCACTGGGCAGCTCGCGGCTGTGCTTCCCTTTGTAGTCTGTAGTAGTTTGCAAGCCTTGCCACATAAGACGAGCGTCCGAGCCAATGTAGTATGATTCAATCTTAGCCCTGTATTGACGCTTTGCCTGTTTGATGGTTCGTCGCAGGGCATAGCAGGATTTCTTGTTAGAGTCCCGCACCTTGTAAGCGGCAGATCTACCCTTTATCTCAGTGCGAATGTTGCCTGTAATCCATGGCTTCTGGTTGGGGTACAGTCACTGTGGGGACGACGTCCTCGATGCACTTATTGATAAAGCCAGTGACTGATGTGGTGTACTCCACAATGCCATCGGAAGAATCCCGGAACATGTTCCAGTCTGTGATAGCAAAACAGTCCTGTAGTTTAGCATCTGCTTCATCTGACCACTTTTTTATAGAGCTGGTGCTTCCTGTTTTAATTTTGGCTTGTAAGCAGGAATCAGGAGGATGGAGTTGTAGTTGGATTAACCAAATGGAGGGCGAGGGAGAGGTTTGTACGCGTCTCTGTGTGTGTACAGGTGATCTAGAATTATTTTCCCTCTGGTTGCACATTTAACATGTTGATGGAAATTTGGTAGAACTGATTTAAGTTTCCCTGCATTAAAGTCTCCAGCCACTAGGAGCGCCGCCTCTGGGTGAGTGGTTTCCTGTTTGCTTATTTCCTTATACAGCTGACTAAGTGCGGTGTTAGTGCCAGCATCTGTCTGTGGTGGTAAATAAACATCCAACGAAAGTATAGCTGAAAACTCTCTAGGCAAGTAGTGTTGCCTTCAATTTATCACAATATACTCTACTTCAGGCGAGCAAAATCTAGAGACTTCCTTAGATTTCGTGCTTGCCGGTGCTTGCCCTCGTCTTACCGGAGTGTGCTGTTCTAGCTTGCCGGTGCAGCGTATAGCCCGCTAGCTGAATATCCATGTCGTCATTCAGCCACGATTTCGTGAAACATAGGATATTACAGTTTTTGATGTCCTGTTGGTAGGATATTCGTGGTCGTACCTCGTCTAGTTTATTGTCCAATGATTGCACGTTGGCGAGTAGTATTGACGGTAACGGCAGCTTTCCCACTCGCCTTTTCCGGGTCCTGACCAGGCATCCGGCTCTTTGTCCTTTGTACCTGCGTCGCTTCCTCTTGCAAATAACGGGGATGTTGGCCCTGTCGGGTGTTTGGAGAATGTCCTGTGTGTCTTGCTTGTTGAACAAAAAATCTTTGTATAATCCGAGGTGAGTGATCGCTGTCCTGATATTCAGAAGCTCTTTTTTGCCGCAAGATACGGTTGCAGAAACATTATGTACAAAATAAGTTATAAATAACACGAAAACCCCCCACATAATAGCACAATTGGTTGGGCGCCCGTAAAACTGCTGCCATTTCTTCCGGCGCCATTGTCTGGGTGGCTATTTGAAGAATCTCAAATATAAAGTATATTTTGATTTAACACTTTTTTGGTTACTACATGATTCCATATGTGTGTTGATGTCTTCACTCGTATTCTACAATGTAGAAAATTGTACAAATAAAGAAAAACCCTTGCATTAGTAGGTGTTCTAAAACCTTAGTGTACCTTACCGGTAGTGTATGCTCGACCAGACACAGAAGAAGCTTTTTATTCGTTGGAAGTGTGTGTCCATGCCTCTGTGTTTTATAGATAGAATATGAGAAGCAGGTGGCCAGTGTGCGTGCTGCCAACGCCATCGAGGGCGATTTCTCAGTGTCCCAGGCTGAGTTGTCTTCCAGGCAGGCCATGCTGGAGAACGCATCAGATATCAAGGTGACCTGACCGTCTCAACTCTTCTAGTGTTACTTTATTCTGAAGAATTAAGTGAAAAGTTAATAGAACATAGTTCTTGAATACTGAAGAAAATTTATTAAATGTTTCTAAGTAGACAGTATGAGGTAGTCCCTTCAACCATTCTATACTGTAGAAAAGGGAAAAGGGATGGGCAACTTTGATGGGGGTGGGGGCCACAAAACCCCATGGGCAGAGAAGATTTTTCAGTTTTATAACTAATTTCCTGTAATTCTACACATTTTGCCATTGGGTGGAGAGAAATGTTTTGAATATGATATCTGATTGGGACTGACTAACAAAATCAATGGGGGCACCCCGGACGTTAATTCGACCATGATAGTACGTTTAGATAGGCGGACAGGTATGTCAGCTAACATTTTTTAGATTTGCTGACTGACTTACTATCAGTGACTGACATAAGAGAAAAACTGCTAATGCACAACCAAATTTTGAAATTGCTCTTTGTGTATTCTACTGCTCTAACTTGTAACAGTAAGTTGACACCCCAACTGAGTTCCTAATTAAAAGCAAAAATGGAAATTGATCTGAGGGCCTTCGGGCTGCCAGTTGCCCATCCTGCCTGCAGAATGTCAAGTGGGAATCCATGAAGTTCTATGAGTATCAGAGTTCACCTGTAGGGGTTTCAGTGTTTTAATGTCTCCCTCAGCTGGAGAGGTTCAGTATATCAGCTCACGGGAAGGAGCTGTTTGTCAACGCAGATCTCCTGGTGGTGGCAGGAAGACGCTACGGTCTGGTTGGACCTAACGGGAAGGGGAAGACCACTCTCCTGAAACATATTGCCAACAGAGCTCTCAGTATCCCTCCTAACATCGACGTGCTGCTCTGTGAGCAAGGTATTTCACTTGCCCTCTGAAGAATACCCACCCACCCCATCATACCCTTCTCTCTCTGTCATCATCTATCTGTTTGCATGTCTTTTGTCCCTACCCCCTGTCTCAACACTCCTCTCTACTCCTCTTCTCCCTTCACCCCAACCCTCTCTAACACCCTATGTCTCTCTCCATAGAGGTGATAGCTGATGACACACCGGCGGTCCAGGCTGTGTTGAAGGCAGACACGAGGCGTCTGAAGCTCCTAGAAGAGGAGAGACAACTCCAGGCTCTGCTGGAGAAAGGAGAAGACAGCGTGGCTGAGAGACTGGACAAGGTTTGGTGAAGTATTATAATGAAACCCTAATGCCTAGTTAAATAAAATAAAAACAATTTATAAAATAAAGTTAGATCTGCCTGGCGAAATATCCACTTCCTAATTTCTATAATAATGTATTGGATACACCGTTTTTTAATTCAGACTGTGGTAACATACTTTGGAGTTATTGTCTCTTAGGCTGCATTGAGACAGAAATGTAATATCTGTCAATAGACTAAGACACTGCTTGTCTACATATTGTGTGTCCGTCTCAACCAGGTCTATGAGGAGTTGAGGATTATTGGGGCAGCAGCAGCGGAGGCTAAAGCCCGTCGTATCCTGGCTGGTCTCTCCTTCACCCCAGAGATGCAGAATCGAGCTACCAAGAAGTTCTCTGGAGGCTGGAGGATGAGAGTCTCACTTGCCAGGTAAGACTTTTTTGGAAATCCAGGTGTAGGATCTTAATTTGATCACTCTTTTGTTGCTGAGAATTTGAAATCCAGATGAGTTTCATGATTTCAATAAATTCACTGAAAACCCACACTATCACATGGTTATTAACAGTATCGCACTTTTCATGTAACCCAGTTTTGGCCAGCTAATAGCATAACCACCAATCAAGCAACATTATGGACTTAACATTCAAATCCTGTTGCTGTAGGATTATTTTACCGTGACAACATAGGTCAAATGAAGATCCTATATCTGTAGACCCCCTAGCCCTGCTTAGGCACTTATATAGATCTGAAAGGATTTGATTTAGAGATTTTAGCTATATGGCAATTGCTTCAATTGTTTTTTTCTTTAGCTACTTTTTTAAAAGTGCATTTTTGCAGAGTCACTTTTAGAGATAATAAAACAAAAGCATAACAGAGATAAAAACAGCAGTGAAAACTCTAACCTAAGCTTCCTGTGGCTCTCTCTCCTACCAGAGCTCTGTTCATGGAGCCCACCCTGCTGATGCTGGATGAGCCCACCAATCATCTTGACCTCAACGCTGTCATCTGGCTCAACAAGTAAGGGCACACCACACACAGTCTTTTACATAAATATAATTTATTTCACAGGGACAGGACACAGTGATAGGCCACACAACATGCAGCTGCTTACTCAATGGGTCTCCTTTCAGCCCTGCATCTGTGAATGATACACTACAGTGGCTAATATATCAATCTCTCCACCTAGCTACCTTCAGGGCTGGAAGAAGACTCTCCTCATCGTGTCTCACGACCAGAGTTTCCTGGACGATGTGTGTACTGACATCGTTCACCTGGACAACCAGAAACTTTATTACTACAGAGGGAACTACTGTGAGTATTAGCTATGTACATTCTTTCTCCTTCCCCACAAACTGTTAGCCTGGAAATACTTCAACACAACAAAAAACGTATTTCTCTCAAATGTTGTGTACAAATGTGTTTATATCCCTGTTAGTGAGCATTTCTCCTTTACTAAGATAATCCATCCACCTGACAGGTGTGGCATATCAAGAAGCTGATTCAACAGCATGATCATTACACAGGTGCACCTTGTGCTGGGGGCAATAAAAGGTCACTCTAAAATGTGCAGTTTTGTCACACAACACAATGCCGCAGATGTCTCAAGTTTTGAGGGAGCATGCAATTGGCATGTTGACTGCAGGAATATCTACCAGAGCTGTTGCCAGAGCATTGAATGATAATTAACATAAGCCCATAACGCTCTACCATAACGTTGTTTTAGAGAATTTGGCCGTACGTCCAACCGGCCTCACAACCGCAGACCATGTGTAACCACGCCAGCCCAGGACCTCCACATCTTCACCTGCGGGTTCGACTGAGACCAGCCACCCGGACAGCTGATAAAACTGTAGGTTTGCACAGCCAAATAATTTCTGCACAAACCGTCTCAGGGAAGATCATCTGCGTGCTCGTTGTCCTCACCAGGTTCTTGACCTGACTGCAGTTCGGGGGCATAACCGACTTCTGTGGGCAAATGCTCACCTTAGATGACCACTGGCACGCTAGAGAAGTGTTCTCTTCACAGATGAATCCCTGTTTCAACTGTGCCGGGCAGATGGAAAACAGTGTGTTTGGAGTTGTATGGGCGAGAGGTTTGCTGATGTCAATGTTACGAACAGAGTACCCCGTGGTGGCAGTGTGGATATGGTATGGATAGGCATTAGCTACGAACACAATTGCATTTTATCGATGGCAATGTGAACGCTCAGAAATACTGAAGGCCCATTGTCGTGCCATTCATCCACCTCCATCACCTCACTGATAATGCATGGCCCCATGTCGCAATCTACACAATTCCTAGAAACGGAAATTGTCCCCGTTCTTCCATGGCCTGCATACCAGACATGTCACCCATTGACCAACGCTTGGGATGCTCTGGATCGACGTGTGTTCCAGTTCCAGCCAATATCCAGCAACTTCGCACAGCCATTGAAGAAGAGTGGGACAACATTCCACAGGCCACAATCAACAGCCTGATCAACTCAATGCGAAGGAGATGTGTCGCTGCATGAGGCAAATAGTGGTCACACCAGATACTGACTGGTTTTCTTATCCACACCCCTACTTTTTTTTTAAGGTATCTTTGACCAACAGATGCATATCTGTATTCCCAGTCCTGTGAAATCCATTGATTAGGGCCTAATGAACTGTAACTTGGTAAAATCTTTGAAATTGTCGTATGTTGCATTTTTTGTGTGTGTTCTATTAATGTAGAACATGTATCTGATCTCTCCAGGAGTAGCATCAGTTGTATTTTGCATGCTAGAGGCATCTAACCCTCACACTTGTCTTTTTCGACTGGCACTGACTTAGTTGATAACCACTTTATTGACACAAAATGTACTTAATACAACTGAGATTTGGTTATTTATGACTGAGCTATGTCTCACCTAGCTATCTTAAGATGAACTGTTATACTACATCTGGGTAAGAGTGTCTGCTAATTTACTAAAATGTATTTTTCACTCTGTCTCCCTCAGTGACGTTTAAGAAGATGTACGTTCAGAAGCAGAAGGAGCTCCAGAAACAGTACGACAAACAGGAGAAGAAGCTCAAGGATCTCAAGGCTGGAGGGAAGTCCACCAAACAGGCTGTAAGTTTAGTTCAGCTACCTCTGTTTAGACATGGTTCTACCTGGATCTGTCTGTCAGTCTCTCTGTACTTCTCCTATCATCCACTGTTTTCTGTCTATCTCTCTAGGAGAAGCAGACTAAGGAAACCTTGACCAGGAAGCAGGCGAAGGGAAAGAAGAAGGGAGGGGTGGAAGAGGAGAGTCAGGAAGCAACAGAGCTGCTCAAACGACCCAAAGAGTACACTGTCAAATTCACCTTCCCCAACCCCCCTTCTCTCTCTCCTCCCATCCTCGGACTGCACAGTGAGTTCTCCCCCTCTCTTTTTTCTCTTCCTCTCTTTCTTTGTATATCCCTGTTAACCCTCCGCTCTCTGTCTGTCTCAGGTGTGGACTTTGCCTTTGAGGGACACAAACCTCTCTTCAAGAATGTGGACTTTGGTATCGACATGGAGACTAGAAGTATGGAGAAATTATTTCTGTTTGAAAACCTGGGCCATGTCATTAGCCTCCATACTATACCTGACACCTCTTTATCCTTGTTCAGTTTGTATAGTTGGACCCAATGGAGTCGGGAAGAGTACCCTACTACTACTTCTCACTGGCAGGTTAAATCCAGTGAGTTTGCCTCCAAACAAAAACAACAGAAGTATCCTTACAAATGAAAATACGGCATCTGCTTTTTCACTGATGTCTGTGTGTCAGACTAAATGTGTGTTGATTTGCCTTTCAGATCAAGGGGGAGATGAGAAAGAACCATCGGCTGAAGGTGGGCTTCTTTAACCAGCAGTATGCTGACCAGCTGAACATGGAGGAGGCAGCTACAGAGTACCTCCAGAGGAACTTCAACCTGCCCTACCAGGACAGCAGGAAGTGTCTGGGCCGCTTCGGACTGGAGAGTCACGCACACACCATCCAGATCTCCAAGCTATCAGGTTAGGATTAGAAACATGCATGCACACACATGTGCAAACACGCACACCATCATCCATTGTCAATGTGTTTATGTTCCTCTCCATCCAGGTGGTCAGAAAGCCCGAGTGGTATTCGCTGAGCTGGCCTGTCGGCAACCTGACGTTCTCATCCTGGATGAGCCTACTAACAACCTGGACATTGAGTCGATCGATGCCTTATCAGAAGCGATCAATGAGTACAAAGGAGGTATGTACACAAATATGAGAGGCTGTTTGATTTTGAGGGTATCTTTTGTTTAAATGTAGGATCAGAAAGTAACCTCAGATATGGGTAGTGGTGGCCAATGTTCCCTCTAATTGTTTTCAGCACTGAGCAAATTTCAGGTCTGCTGAGCACAAACTTGAACGTTGTGAAAATTCTGTGTAACTTCTGGCGCGCGTTTACTGTGAACACTGAGGCTGTACCTGCTTTAAGCTACAGTTTTAATAGTGGCCAATTAGGCTACTGTGGCTATTTGATCATAATGTGGGCCTATCAGAGTGGCCTACCATTTAAAAATAAATAAAAAAATAGAAAATGCATAATATCCCATAATATATTAACATGGAAATAGCTGTTCTATCATTCATTCTACAGTAGCAGCCAATGTGTGGTGTTAAATGTAGGCCTACATTCCATGAGACTTTTGGAAAGAAAACATGTAAGGATTGACATTAACCTGTTTATCCACTTGTCCTTCAGACAAGGTGACTGAAACAAATTGATGCAAGAAACAACTTTACAAAAATCTAAACGCAACATGCAACGATTTCAAAGATTTTACTGAGCTGTAGTTCATATTAGGAAATCAGTCAATTGAAATGAATTAATTAGGCCCTAATCTATGGATTTCACAGGACTGGGAATACAGATATGCATCTGTTGGTCACAGATACCTTAAAGAAAATGTAGGGGCGTGGATCAGAAAACCAGTCAGTATCTGGTGTGACCACCATTTCCCTCATGCAGCGTGTCACATCTCCTTCACGTAGATTTGATCAGGCTGTTGATTGTGGAATGTTGTCCCACTCCTCTTCAATGGCTGTGCGAAGTTGCTGGACATTGGCGGGAACTGGAACACGCTGTCTTACACGTCGATCCAGAGCATGCCAAACATGCTCAATGGGTAACATTGGGTAACAGAGTATGCAGGGCATGGAAGAACTGGGACATTTTCAGCTTCCAGGAATTGTGTACAGATCCTTGAGACATGGGGCCATGCATTATCATGCTGAAACATGAGGTGATGACAGCGGATGAATGGCACAACAACGGGCCTCAAGATCTCGTCACGTTATCTCTGTGCATTCAAATTGCCATCGATAAAATGCAATTGTGTTCATTGTCTGTAACTTATGCCTGCCCATACCTTAACCCCATCCCTCCCATGGGGCACTCTGTTCAGTACGTTGATATGAGCAAACCGCTCGCCCACACGACACCATACACCTGGTCTGCGGTTGTGAGACCGGTTGGACGTACTGCCAAATTTTCTAAAACAATGTTGGAGACAGCTTATGGTAGAGAAAAGGACATTCAATTCTCTGGCAACAGCTCAGGCGGATATTCATGCAGTCAGCATGTCAAGTTGAGGGAGAGTGCAATTGGCATCTGTGGCATTGTGTTGTGAGACAAAACTGCATGTTTTTGTGGCTTTTTATTGCCCCCAGCACAAGGTACACCTGTGTAATAATGCTGTATAATAATCAGCTTCTTGATAATCCATCCACCTGACAAGTGTGGATTATCTTGGCTAAGGAGAGATGCTCACTAACAGGGATATAAACAAATTTGTGCCCAAAATGAGAGAAATAGGCTTTTTGTGCGTATAGAACATTTCTGGTATCTTTTATTTCAGCTCATGAAACATGTTGCGTTTATACACTGCTCAAAAAAATAAAGGGAACACTTAAACAACACAATGTAACTCCAAGTCAATCACACTTCTATGAAATTAAACTGTCCACTTAGGAAGCAACACTGATTGACAATAAATTTCACATGCTGTTGTGCAAATGGAATAGACAAAAGGTGGAAATTATAGGCAATTAGCAAGACACCCCCAAAAAAGGAGTTGATTCTGCAGGTGGTGACCACAGACCACTTCTCAGTTCCTAAGCTTCCTGGCTGATGTTTTGGTCACTTTTGAATGCTGGCGTGCTTTCACTCTAGTGGTAGCATGAGACGGAGTCTACAACCCACACAAGTGGCTCAGGTAGTGCAGTTCATCCAGGATGGCACATCAATGCGAGCTGTGGCAAAAAGGTTTGCTGTGTCTGTCAGCGTAGTGTCCAGAGCATGGAGACGCTACCAGGAGACAGGCCAGTACATCAGGAGACGTGGAGGAGGCCGTAGGAGGGCAACAACCCAGAGCAGGACCGCTACCTCCGCCTTTGTGCAAGGAGGTGCACTGCCAGAGCCCTGCAAAATGACCTCCAGCAGGCCACAAATGTGCATGTGTCAGCATATGGTCTCACAAGGGTCTGAGGATCTCATCTCGGTACCTAATGGTAGTCAGGCTCCCTCTGGCGAGCACATGGAGGGCTGTGCGGCCCCACAAAGAAATGCCACCCCACACCATGACTGGCCCACCGCCAAACCGGTCATGCTGGAGGATGTTGCAGGCAGCAGAACATTCTCCACGGCGTCTCCAGACTCTGTCACGTCTGTCACATGTGCTCATGTGCTCAGTGTGAACCTGCTTTCATCTGTGAAGAGCACAGGGCGCCAGTGGCGAATTTGCCAATCTTGGTGTTCTCTGGCAAATGCCAAACGTCCTGCACGGTGCTGGGCTGTAAGCACAACCCCCACCTGTGGACGTCGGGCCCTCATACCACCCTCATGGAGTCTGTTTCTGACCGTTTGAGCAGACACATGCACATTTGTGGCCTGCTGGAGGTCATTTTGCAGGGCTCTGGCAGTGCACCTCCTTGCACAAAGGCGGAGGTAGCGGTCCTGCTGCTGGGTTGTTGCCCTCCTACGGCCTCCTCCACGTCTCCTGATGTACTGGCCTGTCTCCTGGTAGCGCCTCCATGCTCTGGACACTACGCTGACAGACACAGCAAACCTTTTTGCCACAGCTCGCATTGATGTGCCATCCTGGATGAACTGCACTACCTGAGCCACTTGTGTGGGTTGTAGACTCCGTCTCATGCTACCACTAGAGTGAGAGCACCGCCAGCATTCAAAAGTGACCAAAACATCAGCCAGGAAGCATAGGAACTGAGAAGTGGTCTGTGGTCACCACCTGCAGAATCACTCCTTTTTTGGGGGTGTCTTGCTAATTGCCTATAATGTCCACCTTTTGTCTATTCCATTTGCACAACAGCATGTGAAATTTATTGTCAATCAGTGTTGCTTCCTAAGTGGACAGTTTGATTTCACAGAAGTGTGATTGACTTGGAGTTACATTGTGTTGTTTAAGTGTTCCCTTTATTTTTTTGAGCAGTGTATTTCTGTTCAGTGTAAAATGAATTATTACCATACTGTTATTACAGAGAATCAGACAAATTATGCTACCCTCTGCCGATTGACTACTTAGCTTATTCAAGCCTGTCTCAAAATTCAACACTGCTCTTTACCTAACTTGCTTTTCAAAGATGGCTAGAAATGCACACTTTTGTGCTCTTGTAGGAAGCAACCACTGCCCCATTGTTGACTAGAAATTAGCTATAACTGGGCTAATAACTCACTAGCAAAGAATATGTGAATATGAACAAATGTACACCCCTGGCTACATGCAGCTCTTGCTTTGAGCTCAAAACAAGCGCATCTACTCTCGACCACTCATGCTGTAAACACAGTCGAGTTAAAAGTAAATGGCAATGGTCTATTTGCATATAGGGATACTGAGGTCTGATTGGTTATGGCACACCGGTTTGTGTAAAGTATAGGCCTGAATCGTGTCTGTCAATGCAATAGAATCCGACTGCAATGTGCTCTGCCTACAATAAAATCTATTGCATTGTTCGTTTTGTTTCGATATGTTGATTTGATCACAATTCGCACAGTAGAGGGAAATGTGTTAACTAGTTTTCCCCTTTGAACTTTGGTGGTGGCATAAATAAAATGTCTGTCAACATCAAACATATAATTAGCATGCTGCTGATAGTGCCTTTTGGTAGACTCTTCTGACCGTGTTTCTCATATGTAACATGTTCATTCCTTGCTGTTGTCCCTCCATAGCGGTTATCATTGTGAGCCACGATGCCCGGCTGATCACTGAGACAGCCTGTCAGCTGTGGGTGGTGGAGGACCGGTCTGTCAACCAGATAGACGGGGACTTCGAGGACTACAAACGGGAGGTCCTGGAATCACTGGGGGAGACCCTGGTCCACAAGGTCAAAGAGTGACCTACCTACTGCAGAAACAGGGCTCTATTGGCACTCTATTCCCTGTACTGCACCATTTTCCACCAGAGCACTATGGGTCCTGGTCAAATACTGCACTATGTAGGGAATAGGGTGCCATTTTGAACAGACCCCAGGAGGAAATAGAAATGTAATGCAAAATAACCTACCACTGAAGCTGGCCATGTCATCAGTTCAGTGCTGGAGTGCATCTCGATAGTCTAAAGTGGCTTTGTTTCCTTGTCTCTCCTGATTGTACACCACTTATTTGAATAAGCATCATGGCTGAAGTCTCCCAAATCAGTTTATTCAAAGAAAGGTGTGGCAAGGAAGCCATGTTAAGAGTATTGAGAATACACCCCTGGTGTACTGCAGTATCCTCTCCGCCTATGATATGCATACATTTTCTTTAGTCTAATTTGCCACCTTGCCCCCCTCCAAACAACTGTATATCTGAAAAGATAGGGTGTGATTTGGAATTCAGAATTTGACTGGACAAGTGGGCATGTCTCACCCAGGTGACAATGGGACAGAAAGAGCAATATGCTGAAGTATTTCTATTATAGAGGAAATGGCAATACATTACCACTGGATTCACACATGTAGAAACCAAGCTCTTATTAACTGGGAATAAACATGTTGACACCTGTATGATCAAGTATTTACTACAGACAAAAAGGCAATTAAATAAATGGATTTTGCATCTTAATGTCTTTATTGTACAACTTGTCTCTGAATATTGAGCATAGATTACAGATTTCTCATGTACATGAGCTGATACTTCACGTATCAGTCATCCTGTTGTAGTTACTTTACCTCTACACACATATATACACACAGTAGAATTAGGAAGTTTCCATACACCTTGGCCAAATACATTTAAACTCAGTTTCACAATTCCTGACATTTAATACTAGTAAAGATTCCCTGTCTTAGGTCAGTTAGGATCACCACTTTATTTTAAGAATGTGAAATGTCAGAATAATAGTAGAGAATGATTTCTTTCTTTCATCACATTCCCAGTGGGTTAGAAGTATACATACACTCAATTAGTATTTGGTAGCATTGCCTTTAAATTGTTTAACTTAGGTCAAACATTTCGGGTAGCCTTCCACAAGCTTCCTACAATAAGGTGGTTGAATTTTGACCCATTCCTCCTGACAGAGCTGGTGTAACAGTCAGATTTGTAGGCCTCCTTGCTCACACACGCTTTTTCAGTTCTGCCCACAAATGTTCTATAGGATTGAGGTCAGGGCTTTGTGATGGCCACTCCAATACCTTGACCTTGTCCTTAAGCCATTTTGCCACAACTTTGGAAGTATGCTTGGGGTCATTATCCATTTGGAAGACCCATTTGCGACCAAGCTTTAACTTCCTGACTGAYGTCTTGAGATGTTGCTTCAATATTTCCACATTTTTCCTCATGCCATCTATTTTGTGAATTGCACCAGTCCCTCCTGCAGCAAAGCACCCCCAAACATGATGCTACCACCCCCATGCTTCACGGTTGGGATGGTGTTCTTTGTCTTGCAAGCATCCACCTTTTTCCTCCAAACATGGTCATTATGGCTAAACAGTTCTATTTTTGTTTCATCAGACCAGAGGACATTTCTCCAAAAAGTACGATCTTTGTCCCCATGTGCAGTTGCAAACCGTAGTCTGGCATTTTTATGGCGGTTTTTGAGCAGTGGCTTCTTCCTTGCTGAGAGGCCTTTCAGGTTATGTCGATATAGGACTCGTTTTACTATGGATATAGATACTTTGTACCTGTTTCCTCCAGCATCTTCACAATGTCCTTTGCTGTTCTGGGATTTATTTGTACTTTTCGCACCAAAGTACATTCATCTCTAGGAGACAGAACGCATCTCCTTCCTGAGCGGTATGATGGCTGCGTGGTCCCATGGTGTATATACTTGCTCCCAAGGATGAACCAGACTTGTGGAGGTTTACATTTTTTTGGCTGATTTCTTTTGATTTTCCCATGATGTCAAGCAAAGAGGCACTGAGTTTGAAGGTAGGCCTTGAAATACATCCACAGGTACACCTCCAATTGACTCAAATTATGTAAATTAGCCTATCAGAAACTTCTAAAGCCATGACATCATTTTCTGGAATTTTCCAAGCTGTTTAAAGGCACAGTCAACTTAGTGTATGTAAACTTCTGACCCACTGGAATTGTGATACAGTGAATTATAAGTGAAATAATCTGTCTGTAAACAATTGTTGAAAAATTACTTGTGTCATGCACAAAGTAGATGTAAGCATTTCACTGTTAGTCTACACTGGTTGTTTACAAAGTATGTGACAAATACAATTAGATTTTAAGTTGTAGCCTGTGAGGATAAGTGGCTGGAATGAATCAGTGATCTGTGACATGTTTTAGCAATACTCTCCCAAAAGCAATTAAAGCGATATTGCCATGAAAACAATATTTTATAACTTGTTTTAAAGCTGCAATATGTAACTTTTAGTGCGACCTGACCAAATTCACAGAAATGTGAATCTGTCACTCGCTGAAAGCAAGTCCAAGAAGCAGTAATATGTTCTGTGCGCTATTTCTATGCTTAAGTTTACTTTTAGCATCTTGGTTTTGTACACCATCTGAAAATACAATATCTTTGGTTATGGAAAAGATTTCACACTGCAGTTTAGATGGTACAATGATTCTTTACACTATACTTGCTTGTCACAAACTGAAATTAGACAAACTATTAGAATTTTAGCAACCAGGAAATGTCAGAGCGATTTCTGCATAGTGCATCTTTAAAACTTGCTCGTAAAAAGTGTTGGTTTTGAACCAGATGTTACTTTATGCAGGACTGTTTTCATCACTTAAACACCTATTGGCAGCCTCTCAGATTCCTGGCTGTGTCAACTCATCATTCATCAAATCAAAGACAACTTATTTCGATGAAACCAGCAAGCATTTAGATAACACCTACTGAATTCAGCATTGTTGATTCAGATTCATTCATAGAATTGTATACACATGACATAAATAGAAACCATCTAACCTGTCCGTGTGGGGTCATACACAACGCCTGTATTCGGGCTTATAAACTGTTGCAGCAGCTTCACATTCTGCAGAAAGACAATGGTCCATTGCTTACCAAACATAACATTGAATAGCTTGTTAAATCAACCTAACGAAATCAAAGGTAATACCATCTATTTTCACATTTCTCATAATGATTGTGTGTGTATATATGCCATGAGTAAATGTGAGAGACCAAACCTGATAGTGGATGATGGTGTCTCAACAAATTGGACAAGGGTTCCCACATATCCTGTCTCCTCTGAAGAAAACAAAACAGAAATAGTGATTAGAGTTTGTTTTTTTTCTTCACCTTTATTTAACCAGGTAAGCCAGTTGAGAACAAGTTCTCATTTACAACTGCGTCCTGGCCAAGACAAAGCAAACGTACAGTCAATAACAATAGAAAAATCTATATACAGTGTGTGTAAACGTAAGATTAGGGAGGTAGGGCAATAAATAGGCTATAGTGGAGAAATAATTACAATTTAGCATTAACACTGGAGTGATAGATGTGCAGATGATGATGTGCAAGTAGAGATACTGGGGTGCAAAAGATAAAAAATAAATAACAATATGGGGATGAGGTAGTTGGGTGGGCTGTGTACAGGTGCAGTGATCGGTAAGCTGCTCTGACAGCTGATGCTTAAAGTTAGTGAGGGAGATATAAGACTCCAGCTTCAGTGATTTTTGCAATTCGTTCCAGTCATTGGCCAAAAGAGGAGTGAGTTTCATTCTCGGCGCGCGGACTCTTTTCCTTGTATATATCAATGATGTCGCTCTTGCTGCTGGTGATTCTCTGATCCACCTCAACGCAGACGACACCATTCTGTATACTTCGGCCCTTCTTTGGACACTGTGTTATTAACAAACCTCCAGACGAGCTTCAATGCCATACAACACTCCTTCCGTGCCTCCAACTGCTCTTAAATGATAGTAAAACTAAATGCATGCTTTTCAACCGATCGCTGCCCGCACCCGCCTGCCCGACTAGCATCACTACTCTGGACGGTTCTAACTTAGAATATGTGGACAACTACAAATACCTAGGTGTCTGGTTAGACTGTAAACTCTCCTTCCAGACTCACATTAAGTATCTCCAATCCAAAATTAAATCTTGAATCGGCTTCCTATTCGCAAACAAGCTCCTTCACTCATGCTGCTAACATACCCTCGTAAAATTGACTATCCTACCGATCTTTGACTTCGGGATGTCATTTACAAAAAAAACTCCAGCACTCTACTCAGCAAATTGGATGTAGTCTATCACAGTGCTATCCGTTTTGTCACCAAAGCCCCATATACTACCCACCACTGCGACCTGTATGCTCTCGTTGGCTGGCCCTCGCTTCATATTCGTCGCCAAACCCACTGGCTCCAGGTCATCTATAAGTCTTTGCTAGGTAAGCCTGGCCTTATCTCAGCTCACTGGTCACCATAGCAACACCCACCCGAGCACGCGCTCCAGCAAGTATATTTCACAGGTTATCCCAAAGCCAACTCCTCTTTGCGCAGCAGTTTCTCTGCA